>NW_026126448.1:19480000-19770000 GCF_943737965.1 Phodopus roborovskii
ACACACACACACACACACACACACACAAATAAATAAATAAACGAATGAATGAAATTTTTCAAAATTAAAAAGATATAGGATGAGCTTCAATATTGGGAAAGTAAGCCACATAGCTCTTAACCTACAGATCACTGAAGGCTCCTAACTAGGCATGGTGGCACATGCCTGCAATCGCAGCTCACAGGAAGCAGGGGCAGGAAAGATCCATTTGCTCCAGCTTAGGCTTAGGCTTCATAATGAGATCTTGTATCAAAAAAAAAATAGTTATCTAAAGATAAGTTTTTAATTTTTTTAATTTAGCAAAAGTAAAATTAAGGCCAGTAGTGGTGACACACACCTATTGTCCCAGAACACAGGAGGCTAAGGCAGGAAGATTGCAAGATCAAGACCAGCCTAGGCTACATAGCAAGGCTCTGTCTCAGAAAAAAACAAAGCTTTAAAAGCAAGGTAAAATTAACGATGGAATGCATCCGTGTGGAGGGTATTCTGTGTTGTGGGGAAAAGGTCTCAAGCCAATAATCTAAACTGTTGCAGCAAGAAAGCTGAAATGAAGAACAAAGTAAAGCCAATGAGAGCATTAAGATGGGGATGATAAAGAGATAAAATCAGAAACACAAAAACCATGGGGGGGGGGACACAATGAAGTCTTTGCATACTGAAAATTGATATACTTCAGCCCAAGTTAACCAAGACAAAAGAGAGAACAGAATTACCACCATTATCAGTGAAATAACTCTTGCCCTGAAGACACTAAATGAGAATAAATATGTACTACGAATAATTCCAAACCCATAAATCTGACAACGTCAATGAAATGGACCAAGTCCTTGAAAGACACAAAGTACCCAAGTTCACTCAAGAAAAAAATTGATGACCTGAGTAGCCCTATAGCTCTTAAGAAATTAAATTTAGAGTTAGAAAAAAACTCCCTTAAAAAAGTTCCAGGAAAAGACAGTTTTACTGGCAAATTCTACCAACATTGAAGAGACAGAATAATACCAATTCCAGAATTTAGGAGGTAGAAAAGACTTCCAGGCATGCTTTATGGGGTCAATATTACCATGAGCCCCTCCCCAAAAAGGGGTGAGAGAGAGAAAGAGGGAGAGAGTGTGTGTCACTCCAGGCATGGTGTCTCACTTCTCTAATCTCAGCACTCAGTAGGCTGAGGCAGAAGGCTGGTGAGTTCAAGGCCAAGCTGAGCTACATAGCAATACTCCATCTGAAAAAAAAAGCAAGAGAAAAGAAATGAAAACCAAATACTAATATTCTCTGTGAACACGTGTGCCTATGGGCTCTTTACCTTTCTCTATTCTATGTACCTTTCTTTCCTTCTAACTCCGTGGCTGGTTGTGTGGCTGGGTGGCTGCCCCTGGTGTCCTCCTATACTTCCCCTTTCCTTGCTCCTTCCTATTCTCTCTTCTCTTGAACCTAGAATTCTATTTATTCTCTCTACATGCTAGCCCAGCCTATCCTTTCTCCTGTCTGGCTATTGGCCATTCTGCTCTTTATTAGAATAATCAGGTGTTTCAACAACCCATGTAACTCAGCTTTACAGAGTTAAACAAACACAATATAAAAGAATGCAACACATCTTTGCATCTTTAAACAAATATTTCACAGCTTAAACAAATGTAATACACCTTAAACTAATATTCCACAATTAAAATAAGGTATTTTTGAGTTTGTTTCTTCAGTGTTTTAAAGTTTATATTGCAAAGGTCTTTCACATTCTTAGTTTGTTTTATTCTAGGGTATGTTTTAGGCTGTTATGAATGGGAATATTTCCCTGATTTCTTATTCCTAGAAAGATACTAGAAGATGGAAAGACCTCCTGTGCCCGTGAGTGGCAGAATCAATATTTTGAAAATGGCTATCTTAGCGAAAGCAATCTACAGACCTGATTGCAATCCCTATCAAAATTCCAGCAACATTCTTCCTAGAAATAAAGCAAAGAAATCTTCATATGGAAGCACAAAAGATCCTGGGTGGCAAAAAAAAAAAATACAATAAAACTTGCCAGGGTGACATAATTGTCCATCTAGAAAATGCCAAGTCATCTATTAAAATAGCTCCTAGAACTAAGACATTCTGGCAGAGCCAAGGTGACAGGCTCATCATACAAAATTCTCTATGGACTAGAGTGACTACCTGGAAATCAGAATTTTAAAAGAAAGACTGATTCAAATATCTCTAAAAGCTAGAAATCCATAGTCTTTTTTATGAACAGGATCTGCATGCCAAACACAACAACAAAAGTGATGAAAGAAACCGAAGACCTGCCCCAGGAGAAAGGCATACCATGTTCATGAATTAGGAGAGCCAATAGTGATAGGGGTAGATAATTTCCACATGTTGACTACGGGTTTAATGTAACCATGAAAGAGGGAATTAACAAGTACAAGGGATTTTAGTTGCTGTGGTAGTAGAGGTAGAAATAAGCCCTCCCATCCCTGTGCTTTCAGAACTTTCTCTTACACTAGGCCCTTCTTCTCCAAGAATGGGTGGAGCAAGAGAAAGGCCATTTAAACTTTAGCATTTATCTTTACAATTCATGTGATCCTGTGAGATGATAGATGTATATGAAAGAGCTAAATATTATATAGATGAAGATGATAGAGGTGGTATAGACATAGACGTTATAGATATAAATTAGAGATGATAGGTTAAGGCATGGATAAGTATACATGATATAGATGTGTAAGTATAATGTATCTTGGATTAATAGATGCTTTGTATTTGCCTTTGGGGAGGGGAATGTTTTTATCCGCTTACTCACGCCCCTTTGTCATAGTGTACATCCCAGAGGTAAGCACACCCTGGACTGAGAGACCCAGAAGCACACATCCTGCCATCTTTGGGGATGAGCGGAGAATGTGCCAGAGGGCTGGGGTGAGGCTGATGAGCCTGCTGTTAGAGGTTCTGGAAAATTAAATGTGAAGGAAGAGAGGGTGTCGGATGCCTACACAAGTAGAGGCCATAGAAATCAACCTAGAAATCCAAGGAATACAGGCTTTTATAGATGGAGAAACTGAGGCACAAGGAGGAAGGGTGATGTGCCCAAAGTCATCCTGGTAAATGGAAGCTGAATGTAGGCAGAATTTGGCTTCCCTATACTCAATCTGAGAGTCTTCATGGAACCCTGTATGCAGAGGCCTCCCCCATCCCTCCCCAGCTCCCAGGCTAGGTCATGGTACCCTTGCTGATACTGACCAGTGTGGGCAGTTATGGGCTCTGATGCCTAAGAATCCACAAGTCAGGAGTGGAAAGGGAGAGGTGGGGACAATGGCAGCCCCCACAAACTCTGCTCAGCCCCTCCTTCCTGTGTGACTTAAGGCAATGTCAACCTTTCTGAGCCTGTGTCTCATTTGTGCAGAAACAGCGATGCCTGGTGGGAGCCAGTGAGGAAGAGTCAGGTATGGGCCACTCTGTGTAAGTCACCTGTATTGTTAGGTATGCTTTTGTCTGGGCCAGCACAGAGCTTCAGAACCCATGAGGCTTCACCTGGCTAGCGCCCAGTCTTTATGAAAGAGGCTACTACTACACTGGCCCTAAAGCCTCCAGGTAAGAATCAGGGATGAGGGCTGAGGGGTGCCACAGACAGGATATGCTTTGCACTGCCAGGGTACCAGGGCGGAGGCCACCATGTCCAAAAGTTGGGCCAGTCCTGTCACGTGGGGACTGTGATTTCCGCTACTCTCATGAGGAAACTGAAGTCTAGAGAAAAGAGACCTTGATTTGATATAACTGCGAATAGATCTGTATGCATCTTGGTCATGGTTCTCTGATGAGAAATCAAAGTTTTCTCCACTCTCAGAAACTGCAGGCAGGCAGCTTGAAGTGGGATCTTTCTTATATGCACTGTATTTGACACCTGCAGAGCAATAAAAACTGAGAAATCTCATCAAAATACTTTTAATTTCTATTAGAAAAATGAGAAAATTGAGACTATGCATGCTAAAAGTCCAACAAAGCAACAGTTACCAGGATTCTAGTTCATCTTCAAGAACAACACAGGCTTTGGAACCAGGTACCTGAGTGATCTCAGCAAGTGACATCACCCCACTGGCTCCTACCCCACAGGGTTAGCTTGGTGTAAGTGTAAGTGTAAGTATAAGGTCCTGTTATGGCTGTGTTTCTGTTGCTGTGACAAGATGCCCTAAAGGGAGAAAGAGGTTTATTTCAACTTGCAAGCCATCATTGTTGGGAAGCCAAGGCAGGGACTTCAAACACCTGGTCATATCACAGCCACAGCCAAGAGCAGAGACAGATTAGTACATTTATACTCATTCATTTGCTCATTTTCTTGTGCTTGGTTAAACATTTCCACTCTTATACAGCTCAGGATCCCTGACTAAGGAACGGTGCTACCCATAGTAGACTGCATCTTCTCGCATCAACTGACTTAATTAAGACAATCCCCGAAGAAATGCCTGGAGCCCAATCCAATGCTGACAATTCCTGAAGGTGATTCTTGGTCATGCCAAGTTGACAATTAAATGTACACACAGCTGTCTGAATCACAGCAAGGATGCCATTTGTGCTAGCTCTTGTACTCCTTAAAGTGTCCTGTACCCTCCCATTACCCAGGTTCCTCTTCTGTCTGTCATTTCAGTCTTGCCCACATGACCTGCTCATCTACCCCCACCAGCCACCACAGTGGGGGATTCCTATGTTTCCAGGGAAAATTCTCAGCCCTGTGTTCCCTCAGATACTTCTCAGACATCAATTAGGCTAAAAAGGGGCCAAGACTCAGAAGGGAACAGAAATGTGCAAGCCAGAATGTCCCCAGCCTGACTTCTAAAACAGGTCCTCCTCGGGTCTATCTGAAACATAACACCTACAAATCAGTGCTGCCACACAACAAGCCATGTATTCACAAGTGGCAGGGAAGGCCCCAGAGTCCCAGGGCAAAGAACGATGTGAGAAAGCAGAGACCTGAGAGCACCCACTTACATCCCAGAATGACATGGATGTTGTCAAGAGTATCACCCTGGCAACCTTTCAAGGTCCATGACTGCTCCCCATGATGTTCTCCCTACCCCCACCTCCATCCAAACAGCATCTGTAAGCACAAACTTACAGTGGGAGCCATCCATCAGCACCCATGGACATTGTCAACTCAGATGAGCAGTGAGGCTGGCGAACTTGGAGAAAGAGAAAGATTGATCTTCTGATTATCTCCCAATCTATACTTGTCAAGCAAGAAAAAAGACCTAAAGAATCATGAAATTAGAGCAAATGAGCTTCGGGATGCTGATCATCTGTGATGCCTTCCTCCCCCACCCCTAGGGAGAGGGTGATAGAGGAGGTCTTCATGTACAACCCCCACCCCCTGCCCCAGCTTGCCATGTACACACACAGCCCTTCCACCACCAGGGCAGAGGACCAGGATCCTGTGAACAACTTCCATTCTTGGCTGCATCCCAGGATTCAACTCTGTCCTCAGAACATGGTATCCCCTGATCAGGTCAATCCTGATACAGAGGCAGAGGAGAGAGTTCAAGGTGGGAGCTGTAGCGTCCCCTCATCAGGGTAGCCTCTGCAATCAGGGTAGCCTTGGCAAAACAGATTTCTTCTCCACCATCACTTTCCTCCTTTGCAAAATGGGATGATGATGGTTACCCGGAGGGAAGGAGGGAGGGAGGGAGGGGGTTCATCTGTTCATCCAGTGTCCGCTGAGCACCTGGAGAGACATGGCCAGGAGCAAGAGGAGCCTGGCAGAGCTCAGATGCTGACTAAGATATAAGGTGAGGATGCTGTGACATGATGTGTGTGACATGAAGGTACATGGACCAGAGAGTGACGATAGGACCTATTCTACTGCACACTGTCTACTCTGCTTTTGCAACCAACTTACACTACAAATGCCAATTGGCCTAGAACTCATTACACAGTTCAGGCTGGTCTCTGCCTTCATCCCCCCTCCCCCCCCATCCACATGGTCTGGGAAAGCCAGGTGTGAACCACAAAACCTGGCTAGAAGCTGATATTTTAGACAGAACACTCAGCTTTCTTGAGGCTCTAGCAGTTGAGCAAAGAGCTGGAGTACACCAGCCAAAATGAGTTCTCTCCTCTTGTGGCCTCCGTATCCAGTGCCTAGCTAGCTGCACTGGTCCAGTGCCCTCCAGTCCCCACAACCCAGGAGGCCCAGACCTAAACCCTACTTTGACTCTGCCATACTTTGGGTGTTGTCCTGACACAGTAGCCTCCCCTTTGAGCATCTGTGTTCTCATCGGTACATGGGCCTCCCTGCCCTCCCTTCCCAGGCTCCCTGGCGAATCAGTAAGAGCCAATGGGCATCACAGCAATGCTGAGAGGGTGCAGAGACCCTCAGATCAAGCAGCCCCCAGGCAGCACATATTCAGGGCAATTCACTACAGGAGGAATATACCGAGTGCCCAGAGACAATTATTTTGCCCTTCCCAGGTTCTTAACACTGGAGTCAAACTCCCCTGCAAAGGCTTCATCAATTTATTCTCTGAGACCCCAGGCAAAAGTTTGAAACACCAGTACCAGCAGTCAGGAGGAAGTTCCCAAGAGCTTCAGCTGCACTGGGTGGCCTTTGGGGCCCAGAGGGGCCAGGAGCAAGCACACGCAGTCTGGGGCTTTACAACTTGAAGTCATTAATAGCGTTACTGACATTTGTGAAGGGGACACAGACAGTTTTCCAAGATTTGCCTATCTCCCATGAGGTCACTCTCCAGCCTCTACTCCAGGTGGCAGCTGCAGTCCCATGGCCGTAGAAACTTCTGGGACCAAGGATGAGGAGCTTCAGAGACTAGAGTGTAGTGATTATGTCCTTGGACTTAGAAGCTAGCCGAGTACTCCCAGGAACACAATTTGTCTTGTGTAGAGCATTTATTTCCCATGAAGCAGTAAAATTGTCTCTTAGAGTATCCATTTCCAGGTATTTTTAAACAATACACTTTTGTGATAACCACCACAGTCAGGATAAAGAACAGCCCTATTGGCCCCAACGAACCCACCCCCTGCTGTCCCTTCTACTCACACCCTCTCCCACATCAAACTTCTAGTCCCTGTTAGTCTACTTCTAATCACTTTAGTTTCATCTTTTCGTGAGCCTCAGCCAGGGAAGTACGGTTCTCAGCCCTCACAGAAGAGGCCCCTTTTTGAAGTGGATGGAGACTATTACAGAAATCCACAATTAGTCAAACTGCAAAAAGTGAGTGACTGCGTACCAATTGACAATACAGCCCCTACACCTAAGGCTCAAGGAGCAATGTGGAAGAGGGGGACAGAAAGACTATAGAGCCAGAGGGCCAGGACACCTGCTGCTTGTTGGTATCTTCTAGACATGATGGGGAAGCTGCACCCAGAAAAACAAAACACTCGAAGACTTCCATGATGATCACACCAGGCGACCCGTCTATGTGGATGGGAGATGTTGCACAAAGACTCGTCCCCTAGATGAAGAGCTACAGGCAATCAGTGGCTGCTGAGAGCGTGAGAGTCAGTCTTGTCCAGGTACCAGCTTCATAATAGTTTATCCAGTTCCAGGAGGCCAGGGTTACACTCATGTAAGCAATACTAAATGGACTCAACAATAATAATTAGAGAATGAGGGGTCATGAATTTGAGGGGGTGTGTGGGAGGAGTTGGAGGGAAGGGTAGAAATTGGAGGGAAGTGTAAACACATTACTCATGTATGAAATTCTCAAAACAATTTTAAAAAAACCTTTAAGGAATCACATAGCAACACAGAGCTCTTGTGCTCAGCCTCATGCCAGTGAGATTTATCTGCCTAGAACTCAGATAACCCCATGTCTCTACTGCTAAAAACTGCTTTCCTGCCTGCTCAGCCTCATCTTCATATGACCCTAGGCGTGAGCTTCCCTAGCGCCATGTACCATAAAACATTTGGCCTCCACATGTGCAAAATATGATGCTTGGATAAGAAGAGCTGTGAACTCAGGGTCCCCTAAAAGACCACCTCAGTGTTTAAGAACCTGCAGTCTGACTACTTAGAAGTTATGACTATCATGTGGCCTTTTCCGCAACGGAGTGTGTGGCTTGGCCATCAATCCTTGTTCCCAGCCCATGGACATTATTACTTAGTTCAGAACAAACTACTTCTTACTTCCTTTGTGGGGAAAATCGCATGAGTAGCCTCTTTCTTTTGATTAGTGAGTAACACACTGTTGTGTTGTTATTTGTTGGTCTCCTCGTACAAGCATTTGAGTTCAAGGCACTTGAGTGGATTTTAACAATTAGGAACGGAAATGAGGTCCTAAGGTCAGGCATCGTGGAGCACACCTTTACTCCCAGAACTTGGAAGGCAGAAACAGGCAGATCTATGTGAGTTTACAACCAGCCAGGTCTACATAGCAAATTCTAGAACACAATGAGACCTGAGATTCTGTCTATAAATAAATAAAGTGTATATGTTGTTCTTTTGCTGCAGCTATTGCCTATGAAACACAAACATGAGACTCAGCGCCCACGTGGAGTTTATTGAGAGAGGGGAGAGAAAGATGGGTAGCTGGAAGCCAACCGAAAGCAGGGGGAGAGAGAGAGAGAGGTGTACATATACATGTACATATACATATACATACGCATGTGTGTGTGTGTGTGTGTGTGTGTGTGTGTGTGTGTGTGTAACTTCTTGTAGCATCCAAGAGTAGAACTCCTGGATGCTGCAGTGAGCATGTTTTTAGCTTCATAAGGAGTGGCCAAAGCGAGCTGAGGAATGGCTCTCCCTTTTTCTCCCCACCCCCCCCCCACAATGACTGAGAGCTGCTCCAAAACCCTCAACAGTTGCTCCACCTCCTTGACAGCACACGTTATTGTCAGGAACTCTTACTTAGCCATTCTGATGGGCAATCATTGCACCCACTGCAGCTTCAATGTATGTTTCCCTGTTGGCAGTGGCGGGAGCAGCTTTTTATTTACCACTTGTTTGCCACTCCTTTGTATTCCCGTGTGTCTCTTTGAGTCCATATTTTCGAGTTATATCTTTTCCCTACTCATGTTTAAAACCTCTTTGCATATTTTAGACAGAAATCCTTTACTGGATATGTAATCTCAGATATTTTATCCTAGTCTGTGGCTTGTCGCCGTGTTCCTTTAATAATGCTTTTTGCACAGAAAAAAAAATCATCTTGAAGTATAATTTATCATTGTTTTATTCAGTTGTGTTTTATGGATCTTGTTTTTTGGTGCTGTGTGCAAAAACTCTATCTAAACCCAAATCGGGAGAGGCTCTCTCTCCTGCGTGAGCTTTGGAAGCTGCTGCGCCATTTGCTTTACACTCAGATCTGTGAGCAATCTTGTTCCACTTTTGCATACAGTCTGACACTTCGATGGAGATTCCCTTTTTGCCTGTGGACATGTGACAGTTCCGGCACCATTTGTCAAAAAGACTTGAAGTTCTTGCGCTTCTCTGAGCCTTGGTCTCTTCTTCTGGAGGATAGGTTGATAACCACAGCACTGGGTTCATCAACCCGCCCTTCTCTGCTGACTTGGAAAGAAATGGGAGTTGATGTTAGGGATTTTTAGTTTTCTCCCTGTTGGTTGTTTTCCTTATTCTGTGATCAAAGACTTAACAAGAAGCAGGTTCTGGGGGAAGCACTCGCTGTTGCTCACAGTTGGAGAGGCTTCACTGCAGGAGAAAGGAAGCAGCTGCCAGAAGAGCCAGCAGGAGTGTGGTTGACCCCTCACAACTAGACAGACCTGGAACAGGAAGTGGGGCTGGACTATAACCCTTGAGTCCTGCCCTCCCTTGAATCACTTCCTCCACTGAGGCCCCACCTCCTAAAAGTTCCATAACCTCCCAAAGCATGCTTGCAGCCAGGGGTCAAGTGTTCAAATAGACTGCCAGCCAGTGGGGGTCATTCACATCCAAACCAGAATTGTCTACCCCACAGTAAGTATGCAGAACAGCCTGTCTTCTCACCTGTAGATCAGGGAAGGAAGAAGCTCCATCATGGAATATCCATGACAGAGCCTGGTATGCAGTGGGTGTGGCTTGTGCTGGTGGTCATTTATGATGGATACACACATTCCCAGACACTGGGGCCAGACTCCTACTGATGACCTGTTCCTGGGAAAGCAGCCTCAGCTCCCATTCATCCTTCCCCATAAGGTGAAGCAAATGTTTGTTAGTTGAGTAACACTAGGGGACTCAGAGCTTAAAGTTGCATCAGAGATGACACCTGTTAAATCACCCCCATGATGATGTGCACACGCATGTGTGCATATATGTGTGCACGCGCACACACACACACACACACACACACACACACACACACTGGCAGCAGCTGGCTCCCCCAGCATTGCTTGAGCAAGTCCCCCTGCTGCTGTTCATCATTAAATATTACAGGTCAGCACAGCTACCCACTCTTCACAATGGACAGGATGAAAGTTCTCCACCCACTGCATCAAGATGCTTGTAGCAAGTTCTTCAAGAGTGGCCCTGCCAGCCCTTCAAGTCCCTTGTTCCTACCTCCCTCCTTGACAGCCCTTTTATTTTTAACATGTGTTCAATTAGAGTCTGGGGAGGTATGCATGCATGCATGCAAGTCGTGTGTGTGTGGAACTCAGAGGACAGCTTGCAGGAGTCAGTCCTCTCCTTCCACCATGTGGATTCTGGTGACAGAATCAACCATCAAGCATAACACAAGTCTTTGCCCATTGAGCTATCTCACCAGAACTGCTGTTCATGTCTTAAAGATGCCCCTGATCTGCACCAGAGAATTTCAAAGACACCTCATGGCTTCTAAGACAGACCATCCCAGCAGAAATTCAACATTTAGCGAAAATCTTCAAAGCCACTTTTGCCAGCTTGGATGACAAACAGACAGGCAGACAGACGGATGGATGGATGGACAGACGGACAGAAGGAC
Source organism: Phodopus roborovskii (assembly GCF_943737965.1). NCBI lineage: Eukaryota > Metazoa > Chordata > Mammalia > Rodentia > Cricetidae > Phodopus > Phodopus roborovskii. The sequence goes on from NW_026126448.1 coordinate 19,490,863, forward strand.
AGAGTCAGAAAGGACTTGGTTTATAGTCATGTGCACTGAAGGCACCATGGCAAAAAATGGGCCACAGCGCTTCAAAGCTCATCCCTAAGGCTCAAGATGACAGCCAATGGATCTTTACAGTTTCACTGCCTTCCACAAGAGGCACACATGCTTTCTGAATCATTTCAAAGCAAGCAGAGCTAGGTGAAAGTGGATTTCATATGTGAGGATGACCACACACACCTACACACACCTATTATCCTATGCAACTGCATATGTGAAGGTGACCACATACATCTATAATCCCAGTGCTCAAAAGGCTGAGGCAGGGTGATCATGGGTTTGATCTTGGCATGACATTTGCTACCCCCAGTCCAGCCTCATCATTACCAGGGTTACCAGCTCCATCTTAACAACGAAGGAGCCAGGACTCAGAGGTTGTGATATTAGCATCATTGTGTCACATGAGTAGTAAGTAGCAGAGCCTACACTGAGCCTCCAGTCAAAGTGCCTCTAGTGCCCATCCTATTGCCAGAGGACACCAGCCTGGGCTTCACAGTGAATCTGAGGCCAAATCCCTCCATCAAGTCATGTGCTCCCCACCCTTTGGCAGCACCTAGAATGACATTACTTGTCTCAGTTCCTTATCCTGTTGCCTTGGGCTTGGGAAAGGAGGACACCAGAGGTCAACTCTGAGACTCAGTGCTAGTATTGGAATATCTGTGAGTCTTCCAGGACCTAAGAGGCTCAGAAACTAGAACAATGTAAAACTTTAATAACTGACCCCCTTCTGTGGTGACCCATGGACCATGGACCATGTGTCATGCTATTTGCTACCTCCCTAAAACTTCATCATTACCGGAATCACCAGCTCCATCTTAACAATGAAGGTGCCAGGCTGTGACACCAGCACTTTTGTATCATATGAGCAGTAGCAGAGCCTACACTGAGCCTCCAGCCAAAGCGACGCCAGTGCCCATCCTAGTGCCAGAGGACACCAGCAGCCTGTGCCATGCTCTCAGTGCTCCAGGGAGTTAGGGACCAGGCAGGAAAGTCAAGGTGTGGCAAGGCCTTAGGAGGCCCGTGCCTGGTCCCCAAGCTTGTTGACTTCCTGAACTGGAAGCCTCGGCATGGTACTCTTTCTACAAAGGAATAAAATCAGAAGGAAATGTATTCCTTTGTTTTCCCTAAGCTGGACTCAGGGTTCAGGTTGCAGAGGAATCCTCTGGGGACAAGAAGTGGGTGGAAGGATACAGTCTAAAATGAAAGTTCCCACCCAAGATCCTGACAGTCTGACTTAGAATATCTTGGAGTGAAGCCAAGGAGCCTGCTGTTTGTTTGGGAGATGCTGGGGATGGCTCACCCAGACCCAACCCCGGGCACTATGTGAACATTTTACAACCTAATGTTTAAGATCAAAATTTTGTATCCATCTGTTCTAGAGCTAAGGAGCAGCTCTTCCACCCAGTCTCCAGGAAAGGAACCCAGCTGTTCTGTGCCCAGAGTCCTCATCCAAAACAGTGGATTGTAACAGCCCCTATTCCTTGGGCCTTCCCAAGGACCATCAAGTCTGGCATGTACAGTAAGGCCTGTATGATTTGAGACCTCATAATGACAGCCCCCTAAACAGACCTATAACCCAGAGATAACACTCCATTGAGAAGGTGCATGGCGGAGAGGTACACAGCTAGTGAATGGCAAGGCAAACATACACACTCTCCCCTGTCCATGCAGAACTCAGTTCCCCTAACCTCTAGGCTATCTACACAGCATAACTAACTCCCTGTCCCTGCAGAATTGTGCCACACTGGAGAGAGACAGGAGAGGCCATCAGATGCTGGATATGTTTTAACTACAAACACTATACATCTTCATTGATTCTGCCACTGGGGCTAGCCTGTGGCTCCAACCACAACCCTTTTGCCTCAGACATATTGGCTCTAACTATATTCTAAGGCCAAGGGGCAGGGTGGTTTGATTTCCATCTAGAGTGATTGACAGGTTTTGCTTCTGTTCTCTGCTCAAATCTGGTGGTGGATATGAGGTTGCTGAATGGAGGCAACACACTCAAAGGCACAGTGACGTCATCTCCAGTCCAAAATGCTTGCCAAGCATCCTGCCTCTTTCATTGCCGCAGCACATGAGATGCAGCCGATAATCTTCCTACCTGAGGGGACTTGTCCACAAATTGCTGACTATCAAAGCCCAGAGACTTCACTGAGGCAGTGGATTTGGGTGTGTGGAGGAATTACCTCCCACCCCTTAGGTAGCTATTTTCTTCTTACCCAATCCAATCCATACAAGATCATCAATACCATGGACCAGTGTTACTTTCTGTTCAAGGTCAATGCAGCAGAGATCTCCAGAATGTGTGTGTGTGTGTGTGTGTGTGTGTGTGTGTGTGTGTGTGTGTGTGTGTGTGCTGTTCATGAGAGACAGTGGGAGATCTGTCACTTGGCCTGATATGGTGTGTGTGTGTGTGTGTGTGTGTGTGTGTGTGTGTGTGTGTAGGTATAAGTGCCAGGGAAGGACAGAGGTCAAAGCAGCTGTGGTTCTTCAGACACTATCCACCAGATTGTTTATGAGGCAGGGTCTCTCACTGACCCAGAGGTAGGCTGACTAGTCAGTGATTCCAGGAATCCACAGACTGGATTACAAGCACACACTGTGCATACACCCCACATATTCTATGCAGGCACTGGGGATAAAACTCGGTTCCTCATGATTGCAAATAAGCACTTTCCTGAGCCATCTCCCAGAGCCATTAGGTGACATTCTGATAAAGCACTATCAGCCCTTCCAGACAGAAGCAAATCGCCTCCTGTCACACAAAACAGCATAAGAGAGACACCAGCAATCCAACAGTTTGCGTAAAGGATGCCTGCGGCCAACGAGGTTGCCTTGTGAAGAAGACCACATATCTGAGACAGGTACCTGCTCAAGTTCACAGCAGTCTTCCAGGACCCTTGAGCCTCTCGGATGATCAGATTGGTGAGCACCCCTCTTTGGAAATTCCCAGCTTCTTTGATTTCGAGGTCAGCATTCACCTTTACAAACTCCCCTAGCTCAGGGAGCATTACCTATTCTACTATGTTCTTGGGAACAGAAAGGAAGCTTGGGGGTGCCTACTTAGCCTTCCTACTGCTGTGGCATCACCCCATGGACCATCAAGCTCCAGTGAGGCCCCAGTGACATTTCAGAAAATCAGAGAATCTCTCCCTGCCTTGGATTTCAGTGTGGTCAATTTGAACTAAGACTTCATCTGCTGCTTGGCCATTGTATCCCCACCACCTGGCCATTGTATCCCCACCACCTGGCCATTGTATCCCCACCACCTGGCCATTGTATCCCCACCACCTGGCCATTGTATCCCCACCACCTGGCCATTGTATCCCCACCACCTGGCCATTGTATCCCCACCACCTGGCCATTGTATCCCCACCACCTGGCCATTGTATCCCCACCACCTGGCCATTGTATCCCCACCACCTGGCCATTGTATCCCATGTTGACTAGCAGCCACAATGGTGCTGGATGTGCCAATTCATCATCATCCCATAGCCACAAGGTAGGAATCCCTGAAAAGCCCAGTGCTCATTTCCTTCTCTCTGGCAGTCACTCCACCCCAGGAATTGGCAAGTTATGGCTGGTGAGCCAAATTTGACCTGAGGCTTTTATTTTTTTGCATCTCCTATGAGCTGTTGATTATAATTTTTATGTTAAAATAAAACTTTCTAGGCACAGTGGTGCATGCCTATAATCCAAGCTCTGAGGAGGCTGAAAACAGGGTGGTTGAAGGCAAGGCCAACCTGAGCAGCATGGTAAGACTCTGTCTCCACAATAACCACAACAAAACCAGCATGCCTCTGCTGAGCTAGTCCTTGGGCCAATACCAATTCTGTTCTGTATGGTTGGTTGGTTGATAGATTATTTTTAATCTTTTTTTTTTTTTTTTTTTTTTTGAGAGAGACTCTCAAACTCCAGATCCTCCTGCCTCAGCCTCCTGAGTGCTAGATTACAGATATGCATACCTGGCCCTAATACAAATTCTGTATCAGTCAGGATATAGACAGAAGACAGGATCACACAGTAATTTAATCAAGGGATGTTTAATATAAAGGGTTATTAACTACTAATGGGATTAATTACTGCAGACTAAGAATCCTAAATGAAACTGAAATGGGCAATATGTGGAGTGGAGGCAGGGTACCCAAGGGAAAAACAAATTAGAAAGAGTCTCCCCATGCCCTACCTTGGCAGCCTGCTCTGCAGAAGTGGTAGGTAAGGTGTGGAGTGAAGCCGCTGCCTCACAGGCTGAGTTTAGCCAGCAGGAAGCAGCCCCCTGCAGGGCAAACTGCTTTCTGCTCCCTGGGGAGCCAGACACCTGCTGGGCGATCCTCTTCTGTGCTTGAAGAAAGGAATATACTAGGGCAGTTATGAGAGTTAAACAGTCCGTATGGAGGATAGGCTGAACAAATGGAGTTTTCCTATTGTGCTGATGTTACTACTCCCACATTTTCTTTCCTACTATTACGTGCAGGTTCTTTCTCATGGGGAAGAAACTGAAGAGGCAGGACTAAGGATAACTGACCCCAGAGCTTAGCCACACCTGGGTCCACACCCCAGCCTGGTGGTACCAAGATGCTCTTCCTACTTGTACCAAGCAAGAAAGCATTCTTCCTGCCTCTGCATCAAATACATAGGGAAAGTGGTCCAGAGATATGCCTGGGCTCACACAGCAAAAGGGCAGAAGCTAGACCTGGTGTCCCCCGGCAGTCTCCTCCAGTCAGAAGCCTGACAAGGGTGGTCACACAAGTAAAGCAGTCCTGTGTGACAACACTGCCAGCAGCTCCCCATCTCTGTCCCTTCCCTCCTTGTCTGAAGCTGGTGTGATCTGTGTTTTTATGGTTTATCATTTCACAGTAAATCTCCACCTACTCTCCCACTGGGTCATGCAAGCTGGCTCTTTATTGTTAAGTAAATAATGCAGGCACTTTGTGCCACACTGTGGCCAGCCCTGAGGACCCAGGCAGTGGGAGGAGCAGTGGGAGGAGCCTGGAAGAGCCACAGGCTCTGTAGACAGAAAATAATCACAAGCCCACAGGTGTGTGGGCACGACTCCTGCAAGACGGGAACTCTGTAATGAAATCGGCTTTTCCTCCAAAGCTCTAAGTGAGATTTTAAATGAAAGGGATAAACTCAGAGGCCGTGGCCGGGCTCAGAGACAAGAACTCAGCTGAATCCCTGCACTGCTGCGTGACAACGAGCCAGCCCACGAAGGCCTCAGCATCCTTGATTTTGGCTCAGGCTAGTCTAGCCACCTGATTGATGAGGTCCTTCCCAAGGGTGCTGCACAGAGAGGCCTGGGGTGATGGCTCCAGGAGGAGCCTGGATTGTACCTGCCCCAGCTCCCTTCTTTGTCTAAGAGGGAGAAAAGGACAGTAGGCAAGAACTCAGGTGATCAGTCCAGTGTGGACCAAGGTCCTCCCCTTGTGAGGTCTTGTCCTTAAACACAGGGATGCTGGATGCCAATGCTTGCTTCCACTGTTCCAAAGGCTGTGACCCTTTAATACAGTTTTTCATGTTGTAGTGACCCCCCAACCATAAAATTATTTTTATTGCTACTTCATAACTGCAGTTTTGCTACTGTTATGAATTGTGACATAAATCTCTGGTGTGTGACTCCAAAGGGGTCACGGCCCACAAGTTGAGAACCACTGCATGTGAGGCAGGTATAAGGTTTGGAGGAGTTTCTTAGGTCAGATGTCCCTATGCCCCTCTCCCTTGAGCTATACCGTCTCTCTTCTTGCTACCCAAACACTTCAGCATCTTTGCAAGATGCAAAGACCTGAGTCACTGCCTCCAGATGGCAATGTCCCCTCCTGCACCAAGCCTTAAACTTAAGTGTGACAGAGACAGGAAGCCCAAAGCTCCAACCACTCCTTCCTCTCATATCATCCTGCAACTTGGGGTTTGAAACGAAATGCCAAACAGTGACAGTGGCCACCATGTGCTTGGTTTCTCAAGCCTCCCTGTCTACACCCCAGCCACCAACTCCCATCTAAGTGCCAGGCACCAAGTCCACATGCATCATGCCACATACTGCTCAGAGGGAGCCAAAGTAAAAGAAGCCACAAGGGATCCCCAACTTACAATGGGATCCTTCCTCACCCATCATATACTGAAAATACTGCAGGGCTAACTATCACAATTTGGGGATTATCTGCTTCAACCTCTTTTTTACAATGAGGAAAACTGGGGCACCAATAAGGTCAGATGACCAATAACACCGGTGCAAGGACTAGACCTGGTACTCCAAACTCCAGTCCTCAGAATGACCTAAAGTTCGTTTCTTGTACCTCTCATGGGCTAGTCCAGGAAAGCTGTAATGACCAGATCCTGGTGGCACAGAGGGAAAGGCTTGCCCTCGTTGTCCCTTTGCTGAAGTCTCCAGATTGTCCCCAGTGCTGTCCCCACAGAGTGATCCACAAGGAGGGAGGCCTCTCAGGGCCAGAGTGCTGACACCCAAGGGAGGGTCTGTGAGCAACGATGTGTGTGAGGAGGGACTGCTTGGGAACTTTAGGACCTGGAAAAGAAAGCCACCAAGATTAATGGCTTGAAACAAAGGGAGCTGCCAAGACTTTCGGCTTTCCAGGTCAGAGAAAGTTCTGAGAGTTTGGACTCCCTCCTGAGGGGAAGTCAGATGTCAACTGCTTATCTTATTTCCCATGAGTGTTGAAGCTCAGTGTGGGCCACCAGCTTCCTTCCTGTTGCCCAGATTGTCACTGCCTGACAGATAAAGCATGGGACTGATTTTAGAGCCCCTGGGACAGAAACCACCCAAGGAGCTGGGTGCCCAAGACAGGACTCCTTGGAAGTGGGGTAAACTTGTGGCCACAAATAACTCACTGGCAGCCTCCAAGATTTTCCCGGTTGTCAGCAGCAACAGTAACCAACTTGTCAGGTATCTGAGGCACACCCCACTGCTCCTCACATCTTGGCCTTCAGTGTGGTGACCAGGAGTGACCTGGGTGGGAGAGGATACCAGCCAGTGAGAAGGAACAAGAAACATTTCAAAGTCAAACACTCAGCAGGCCTTGGCTTGAAACCAGCTCAGGTTCAGGTTCAGGTCCAGGTCAGGCAGCTCCTGCCGAGTCTGGGCTCTCCAGGCCCCCTCTCCTCACTTGAGGCTCTGCCTTAGTTCCTGAACCTTGGCCATGGCACAGCAGAAACCTGGAACCTGGCCATGTGAATGCAGCATTCAAACACAACAGAGAGGAGTGTGTGTGTGTGTGTGTGTGTGTGTGTGTGTGTGTACGTGTGCGCACACACACACACACACACCTCTTGTGCATTCATGGGGTGGAGAGGGGGAGGGGGCTGAAGACAGACAGACAAACACACAAGGTTAACCTAGCCTCTCCTCTCCTACTTCCATATGTGGCCTTGGCCACACTCTGAGCCCCCAGTTTCCTCCCCTGGGGATAGACATGGGTCCTGTTCTAGGGGATATGGAGCACTGAAGGGACTGTGAAGGGACTTTTGGGTACCTGACTTAAGCCAGCCTCCTTCCCTATTCCAACAGACATGCTGGAGCCAAGGTAACTTAGAGCACACTGGCTCCTGCCCCTCCTCCCCCTACTGTTCTGGCCAGGATACAGGACTGCCATTCCACTGTGTTCTTCATAGACTCCAGCAAGACAGCAGGAAGGCACCCCTCCCTGGCTGTTCCTCACAATCTCAGAACCAGTCCCAGGCCCACCTGACACAGGACTTTAAGTGCTAAACCAAAATCCACTCAGGGTACTGCCCAACTCCATCTGCCTCCAGCCACATGGGGGCAGCATGAGTCTTGGCTCACCCATCTATTTACTGTGACCCACATGGGAGACTGGGCTTCATTTGGTCCTTACAACAGACTCCCACACTAATGACGAAACAGGTTCAGAGAGGTTAAGCAACTTGACCAAGGTCACACAGGAAGCAGAAGAGGCAGGATTTGCACTCTGCTGGCCTATCACTCCCTGAAGTGTTTTTCTGATTACATCTATAGACAAGGTGACTCAGGCCCTCTTTGAGTCTGCAGCTTGTTCCTCCCTGAGAACCAACTGGGAGCAGCCTGCTGCCCCCAAACTGGCATATGCTTCTTTGGAACCAGAGACCCCAGTCTGAGTTGCCAGATGTCTGTGTTGGTGCCAGCAGCAAAGACCAGGAAGGGGAACGGCAAGTGAGAGAAAGATTGATTAATTCACTGAGAAATGGAGACAGAGACACTGGGAGCTGCTTGTGCATTCCCTAAGCAGGAGGCTCATCTGCACACTTACACACATGCACACACACGCTCTCACATAGAAGGAAAAAACACACAAATGGTGAGAGATTTGGGGTGGATTGGAAATGAACTACATAAAAAACACAGAGAGAGAGAGAGAGAGAGAGAGAGAGAGAGATGGGGAGAAAAAGAAGGAAAAGGAGACACACACAGACAAGGAATACCTGGAGAGAGACAAAAATAGAAAATATGAACACAGATTGGAAGAGAGAGGGGGAGAGAGGAGAGGTTATAGGAGACAAAATTAGAGAGAGGAACAGTCTGGGTAAAGAGAATCACAGCCCATCACCCCTCCCCCGCCCCCTCCAGAGATGGGGACAAATGCAGGGAGACACAGAAACATGCTCTGACAGGCAGAAGAATAGAGGAGCAAGCAAGGATGGGGAGATAGGAAAGACCATCTTGGGACAGAGAGAGGAGGCAAGCATGCTACCCGGAGATCAAGAGAAGCAGGGATAAGGAGCTGCAGAAAACTGGAGAAGGGGCAGGAGGGAGGCGGCCCCTGCAGTGCTCCAGGCTGCTCCTCCTCTTTCGCTCACAGCACCACCTAAGAAGCTAATTCTACCACCCAGCCACCAGAGCTTCTCTGTGTCCCACCTGAGTTCCCACCAAGATGAAGGTGACAGGAATCCATCTTCAGGCAGTGCAGGGCTCTTCTCTGTGCCCTGTCCCAGACAGGGAAACTGAGGCCCAGAAATGAAACGACTTGTCCAAACTCACCCAGCTGGCCAACCTGGCATTTGAATTCAGGTCTGGGTGCCCCCGGGATCCCCTCTTTGCCCAGCTGTAAGTCAGCACCTGGCAGAGAAACAGAGCTCATTAGAAGTTTTCTTTCCTGACAGCTGAAATAGCCAAAACAAAACCCAGGCAGAAGGGTAAGGAGCAGGGTCAGTGAGGGGCACCAGAGTGGGACAGGAGAGTAAGGAGCGGGGTCGGGGTCAGTATAGGCAGCAGAGAGAGCAAGGAGAACTCACTTTCAGAGTTCAAAGGCAGGGGTCTGGCTCCAAATGCAAAATCCTGTACTGATGAAGTACAAGAAAATTTCCCATGAGCCTTTGGGAATTTTCTGACCTCAGGTTAGAACTAGGATCCACTGATCTGAGTTTTATGAAATATAGAGTGAGGTTTGGTGTCTTAGTTAGGATTTCTATTGCTGTGATGAAACACCATGACCAAAAGCAACTTGAGGAGGAAAAGGGTTTAATTCACCCACAATTCTGTATAACAGCTTATCATGAAAAACAATGAGGACAGAAACTCAACTAGGGCAGGAACCTGGAGGCAGGAGCTGATGCAGAGGCCATGAAGGGATGTTGCTTACAGCCTTGCTCTACATGGCTTGCTCAGCCTGTTTTCTTATAGAACCCAGGACCACCAACCCAAGAGTGGCCCCACCCATAGTGGGCTGGGCCCTCCCACATCGATCCCTAATTAAGAAAATTCCCTACAGGCCAATCTTATTGAGGCATTTTCTGAATTGAGGATCCCACCTTCCCAGTGACTTTACTTTGTGTCAACTTGGCATAAAACTAGCCAGTACACTCAGGGAGACCAAACCCATGAAATTGGGGGGTTAAATGTTACAGATATTTAACACACAAGTAATGCCTAATGATAATTCTATTCCTACATTGAGGAGTACAGCCTGCCCAAGGATGTCCCTCATTCTCTTGGGCATCTGGATGTGTTTAGATATTCTAAGGTGAGAGCAAAGAGTTAATGCTTCCAAAAAAAAAAAAAAAAAAAAAAAAAAAAAAAAAAGAGTTAATGCTTCCAAAGGCCAGCAGCAAAGGGAACCAGGGGAAAGGAACTGTGATTAAGGGAACTACCACCGTTATCACCAATAAAGTCACAGAGTATGAAATCTGCAATGCTAAAATGTACATGATTCCTAGATCTGAGAGAGGGGGGGAGAGAGAGAGAGGGAGAGAGAGATTGTGCTCAGGATAGAAGCCAAAATGTAATGGTTCTATGCATTTTGCTAGAGAGAAAATCTAAGGTTTTCACCAGATCATCAAAGGAATCTATATCAGTCAGTATGGGCTAGCATCCTGCTGTAGTAACAAACAGTCCCAAATCTCACTGTCTGTGACTTCATGTCTCTGTTTTACAAGCTGCACTTCGAGTCAGGTGACTCTCCAAAGCTGCTGTCCTCTGAGTGAGCCACAGTTGTCTCACTCAGCTTGATGCCTTCAAGATCAAGAAGCTGGGGAGATGATTGCACAAGCATGGGGATCTGAATTCAGATATCCAGAACCCATGTAAAGCTTGGCATAGCACTGTGTTAGCTATAACACACACACACACACACACACACACACAAACACACAAGATGATAGATAGATAGATAGATAGATAGATAGATAGATAGATAGATAGATGAGATAGATGGATGGATCTCAAACTAAGAAGAGGAAGTTGTACAATTCAGAAGAGACACATTTGTGTTTCTCCCCAATAGCAACTCACATTGCTCTGCTCACCATCCATTGGTCAGAACTACTCCTCCTAACTGCAAGGGAAGCTGGGAAATACAGACTTCCTTGTATCCAGGAAAGAGAAAAGAGGATACTGTTTAACACTGCTGATGTCTACCACACTCCTCCCAGAAAGAGGTAGGGACTTTAGAGTTGCAAGAGTGAGCCTAAGCTCTGATTTGCAAACTGGCCTCAATAGACTGCCCTTGAGTTTCTGAGGAAATTCAGGTGCCCCAGCCACCCACCTGGAGAGCAGTCATCTGCAGTCTAAGAAATCTGTAATTTTGTGTCTCAAAATTGTTCTGAGCAAGTTTGCCTAAAGAGCTCTCCAGTCACAGAGCTTGGAGTTGCCTCAGAGATTGCCCTGGCCTCTCCAATATCTAGCTTCATACTGTCAAATATAATCACAGAGCTTCCGTAAAGATTTGATGGCAGTCATCACCACCCATTTTACTGATGGAACAACCGAGACACAAAAGGCCACACTGAAGGCAAATGTCCAGCTTCAGCACCCAAAATGACACCTCCCCCCCCCCCAGGAGATCTGAATTCTTGTTACTCTCCACAGCTGTGGACCCTTACAACACAAGATATTAAAAGTCCACCTAACACATCTGGGCAGCTCTCTGCCACCATTGTTTAATTCCTCCTGGGAAGCAAGATTGGAAAGACAATGCTAATTTAATTTGCCAAAATGAATAAGCATAAGACAGTAATGGAGGGTGATGAAGTGCTATGAACCCTTAATTCACATCCCGACATCCCAGCTCTTCTATCACTAAGTCTTTCCCCACCTCGAGCTGATTAAGCCCAAATGATGGTAGTTAATTATCATCCTCTGTCACTAAAGATGCTTGGCAGAGGGTGTGAGCGGGTGTAACGGACAGATCAGATTAAACAGAGGAAGGAAGGGAATTGTGAGCGCTCAGGGGCTCACAGGTCCTCTTAGTGAAGACAGGGGGCACATGAAGGGCATGTTCACACATGAGGAGGTGTCAGCCTGCCATCACTAAAGCACACAACTAAGATGGAGCCACTTAAAGAGAAGAAAGGCTCAGTTTGGCTCCCAGACATGGAGATTTCAGCTCTCTGTTGATTGTCCCTTTGGGGATGTTATGGGCCAGTGGACCTCATAGTGGGGGTGCAGAAAGAAACAAAATCTTTTAACTCCGAAGCCAGGAAACACCCCTGATGACTTCAAGTCCTTCCACCAGGACCCAGCGTTTGAAGGTGCTGCCCCCTCCCAGTACTGTCCTTCTAGGGAACAAGCCTGTAAACCCCAGGTCCAAACTGAACTTAGAGGTTCAGCAACCAACCCCATTGTCTCTGGGATCCAGAAGTTCTGGAAGATGCTTATGGGTATTTCTAAGAGGAGGGTACAACATCACTAGGCCCACAACAGGGATTCTGGCCAGGAGAGCAAGGAGAGGCATCTGGAGTGTGGAAAGATTCAGCATCACCAGCACTCATAGGCCATCCCTGTGCACCAAAGGCTTTCACACAGGCCTCATCAGCAAAGTGAGAATTTCCGTGGAACTTGTTGAGCCTTCACTGGTAACAACACACACACACACACACACACACACACACACACACCATGTGTATCCAGCAATTAAGAACACCTAAATTCCAAAATCCTGGGTATTTGTCACTGCCCCAGTGCAAACAAGTGAATGAGGCTTCTCTGTGGGAACTTCAATCAGCTCTGCTGAAGACCCAGAGCAAAGAGTTGCCCAACTCTGTCCCACCCTGAGGAACCACTAAATGAGGATGAGCTAGGCTATTGAATTGATCATGTGGAGAAGCCTTCCCAGGTGAACGTGGGGAACATGTTGGATGGTGCACATGGCCAAGGCCTCCCTGGTTGACTCACACCATGCAGCAAGCACATCTGCAGACACAGGGAAGGACCTGTCACAGGCAAGGTGCTATTCCATCTTCCTTTGTGGTTCAGACAATGGACCATTGCTCCTGAATGCCAGGGAGGGAAAGCCCTGACAAGCCGGTCCAGAGCCAGAGGATCTGACTTTATGCAAAGCTCAAGACCTACTTCAGTGGAACTGAAAGCAATTTGCAGTCGCACAAAAGGATGCATTAGAGAGCCTGAGCCCAGCTCAGCGGTAGGTGTGGTTAGAGGGTGGTCAAGAAAAAGGAGAAACCAGCCTGGGGACAAGCAATTTGAAGACAGCCAAAGCAGGGGCTGGGTTCCCTTCATGTGAAAGGACCCGTATGGTGAGTGCCTGGTCCAAGTTCAACCCCGCAGGTGCCAGCTAGCTGGGATTGCTTCTACCTCTGGAATGAGGCATGTGGTGTTTGGGCCTGGGATGGGGAGGTGGGCTCAGGGTTGATGAGTTCTAGATTTTTCTCTAGAGGTGAAGGAGAAGCCAGAATCCCAACAAACAAAAGGAGGGCGGGGACTATGATGTCTGTGACTAACAGTTTGGGAGTGAACTTGAACTGTAAGTGACAGAGTTTGGGAGAGCAGAAAGGACTGAATCATCAGGGGCAGCCCAAAGAGAAAGCTCAGGACTATAATCGTGGGGGGGGGGGGGCGGCAGACCCGAGTCTGGGAAAGGATAAGAGCTTGGATTTTAATGCCCACCCCAGGCCCAACTCACAGTGGGGTTCTTGAGTCTTCAGGCACCAGGGAAAACTTGGAATAACCCCATGGTCACGGGGCTGGGGAAGCATAGAATTAGGGAGGGAAGTATTTGGAACTAACCCAGCCACATAATCAGACCCAAGGAATCTCAAGAGGGAATGAGATGCCCAAAGGGCCCAGATGGTGTGAGCACCTTTACCACAGACTCCCTGCCCCTGACCTTGAGGCTTAGTTCTTTTTTGGTTTGTTTGTTTGGTTGGTTGGTTTTTGTTTGTTTGTTTGTTTGTTTGTTTGTTTTCACCACCCTTCAATGTAGAGCTTGGCTGGCTGATGCCTGTGGGACAAAAGACCATAGGGATGTGCAAAGGTCTGCCCATTCTGGCCCACGTCCTCTGGTGGCAGCACCTGCACTCTGCGTGACCCTCGGTGCTTGCACCCTTGTGATCTGTAAGAACACATTATTTGGAGTCTGTGCTGTATGGAGGATGAGACTCTTGGGAACCCAGAGCCTCAGTCAAGGCTGTCCAGCCCAGACCTAGAACAGAATGGCCCTGGCCACCCCACAGACCACTAGCAAGGGAAGAAAATGCAAGAAACTGCTGTGTTCAGGGTGGCATTGTACACAGCACCGAGAGGACAATGGCTGTAGACACAGCCACACAGCATGCCCAGGGCTGTAGTGGATTGGATGTGAGCCTCCCCAAAAGCTAAGAGGTGTATGCAGCAGAGTTCCCTAGAGGAACAGGACTGACAGAATCAAGATATATAAAAATATTTGTTGCACAGTATGACCTACATAATGAGCTTAATCAGAGTGCTCCAACAATAGCTGTCTCACAGCAGAAAGGTCAAGAACCCAATCCTTGTTCAGGACACAAAGCCAGATGCCTCAGCTGTCCCAAACTGAAACTGAAGGCTCAAAGGATTTCTGGAGAATAGTTGGTCTTCAGTCCATGTTAGAAACCAAAAGAGCCTGGTCCTGGTGTCAATGGATGAAGCAGCAGCAACAAAACAGATGAGCAAGAGTGAAGGCAAGCAGGCTAAAGGCAAAAAGTTTTCTTCTTCCATCTCCTTCATCTGGGCTACCATCGGAAGGTGGCATCCATTTTAAGAGGGGGTCTTCCCACTTCAAATAGTCTATTCAAGAAAATTCCTCACAGGTGCGACCAGCAGCCAACTTACAGTTGGTTCCAAATCTCATCAAGATGACCTCTAAGACAAATGATCAATCCCAGTGGCAGCGGTAAGAGGTGGTGGGTGGGATCTTTAGGAGGTAGGGCCTACTGGGTGGTGTTTAGATCACTGGGCACATTACCCTCCACAGGGTAGTTCTCCTGAGACCTCAATTCGTTCTTTTAAATGTCCTTATAAAGGTCTAAGCCTGACCCCTGACCTATGTTCTGCCTTCCTGTCTTGCCACATGGCTTCTTCATGCAGAACACACACACCCATCATTGTTAAACCACCCAGTATCCTCACTGGAGCAAGGCTGATGCTAGCGCCATGCTCTTCAACCTCCAAAACTAATAGCTAAATGGATACTTTTTTCCTTCATAAACTACCCAGCCTTAGGGATTTTGTTATAGTCACACTAATTGAACTAAGCTAGATTCGATACCAGGCAAGCCACAGAGAATTATTATTATTATTATTATTTTAGTTTTTTTTCCTAGCACCAGCACCACCACTCACATGTGGGCAGCACATCTATGGGCATTACAACTGAAGTCCAACTCCTGAGTCTGTTAAGACATTCTAGCAGAGTGCGCTCTCCCTGGAAGGCCCTTGGTGAAGCTTCACACTGCCTAGAAGGGATGTGCTGGCCCCGTCTCCATTTCTAGCTAGTCAGAAACACTGTAGTGGAGGTAGCAGATAAGACCAGCAGAGCCTGGGCAGTACCACGAACCCAGGAGGAAGTTAAAAGCAGCACCAGGATGAGAGGCAGATATGTGATAGGTGATGCAGCCTGAGGACCACTGTCCTGTAACAAAGAGCTCTGGAGGTGTATAGTGAGCAGAGAGCATTGAACCTGCTCCACACACATCATGGTGACCACAGGCCATTTACCTCAGCACTCTGAACCAAGGATCAGCACCCCCTTTCTTATGCTGCAGTGGGGGAGTACCATAAACTGATAGGCAGGGCGCCTCCCCAACTCCCACTGGCCAGGATAAACCAGGGGTCATGCATATGAGTCCCATAGACACACATAGACTTTGCTGTGTGGCTCTGGGGGGCGGGGGGAGGTGGGAACTCTGCATCTCTGCACCTCAATGTCTTCATCTGCAAAAGCAGGGTAATCAGAGTTCTTCCCTCTGAGTTTCATTGAGGGCTCTGAGCTCCCCATATGGTGCCCAGCGCAGAGCCTGGCACAGAGGGTCTGCGCCCAGGGCCTACAGGGGGGCTTACTATTCTCTCAGCTCTCATTTGTTCCCTGGGTCTATTCAGACTACTGTATGGAGTCCACAGCCGCTCCCTCCTATCCCAACGTTTTCTCCCTCCCTCCCCCATGCAGCTTTGACAGGGTTGGGCTGGTTCTGGATGGAAATGGATTTTCTGTCCCCATAAAAATCTCATAGAAAATGATCATATCTTCTATCGGATGAATGATGAAAGCAAAAATACATCTGCAGTCTACTGTTAGGCTCTTCTCTGCAAGCAGGCTGCCTGCTTACCTGAGAGGCTCATTAAGAGCTGTTTGGGAAATGTGCTCTCCCCACCATTAAGCCACATTGTGTTAAAAGCAGTTTCCACTCCACTGCCTGCTAAGTTTTCTCCTTTTCCCTCCTTTCATATGAGAGCGGCCCTGTTCGTTGCTATAGCCCCCCAAATTGATATATTACAGCCAGGGCTATAATTCCCTAGGTAATTGTATTAGTTACTTTTCTTGTTGCTTTTGACAAAGTACCTGACAAAAAGCAACTTCAGGAGGGAAGGTCTATTTGGACTTAAGAGGGGCTTAAGGGACACGGCCCATCATGGCCGCGCAAGGCAGAGCCACAGGAGAATGAATGAGGAGCCTGGTCTCCTTGTGTCTCCCGTCAGGAAGCAGGGGGCCAGGAAAGCTGGTGATCAGCCCACTTTCTCCTTTGTTCCCAGTTTGTGGGATGGTGCCATGGGCATTCAGGCGGGTCTTTTCTACTCAATTAAGTCTCTCTAGAAATGACGTCACAGAAATGCCCAGGGGTTGTCTCCTGCCTGGTTCTAAATCCAGTCGAGCTGACAGTGAAGGTTAGCCATGACGGTAATCATGTTTGGAGAAGGACCTCATGACAGGGTGGCAGCAAGCCCCTTGCTGGCATCATGGTCTTGAACTTCAAGCCTCCAAAATTATGAGAAAATAACTCCTAGTCAAGTAAGCCTTATGTCAGACAGTGGCCTTTTATTATGGCAGGCCAAATGGTCTGTGTGTGATGTTTATTCTTGGGAAAGACCTGCTCAGGGAGAAGAATCCAAGACCTCCTGAAAGGGTGCAATTCTTAAGAGGCTGTCATGGCTTCAAATAGGGCTGGTGTGAGCTTGTGTGTGATGCATGTGTATGTGAAGGCATGTGTGCATGTGTGCAAATGTATGTAGAAGTTGACAGCAGATCTCGTCATCTTCCGTAATAGTCCGATTTAGTTTTGGAGCTCATGAAGCTAGGAGCTCCTGCTAAACTGGCTGACCAGCAAGCTCCAGGAATCCCCCTGTCTCGGTTTCCCCACAGCTGTTTATAGTCATCAGAGCTGGCTTTTTTTTTTTTTTTTTTTTTTTTTTTTTTGACAAGGGTTCTGAGGGACCAAGCCCAGGTCCTTACGACTGTGCGGTGATAACTTTACTGATGGAGCCATCTCCCCAGTCCCAGGTTAAACTGGTTTACTGACAACCTGTCTGCAGTTACCTGGTCCTAACTAGTACTGTGTCTGCTGCTTTCTTCACAGGTAGCTACCCTTTCACCTGCACGGCCCAGACTCCCCCTCTAGCCAGCTCCACCCTTGGGCCCCCACATCCTGAAGCTGGTGCAACCTCAGGAGCTTTGTTCTCAGCCTTGGTGTCGGGTCCGTGCATCCTGATCTGAGAACTTAGTCCTTTTGCCTCTGGGGGCCTTGCCACTGCCTAACTAAGTGTACAGCCTGGAAAATCTAGCAGAGCTGCACTTCACACCATCCTCGTGTTACTAGAGACGGGACCTTTTTGAATGGCAATGATAGAAAGGACACCGAGATAAGACTGTACACACACAGGCCGAGTCTTTAAGGGGGCTTCAGCTCAGCAGCCAAGATAGACACTTGCTGAGAGAAAGCAGTCTGCTTCTGGGTGAAAGGGTTGACTTGCCAGGCAGGTGAAGGTCTGATGATGTCCACTGCTGTGTATGTTTTCAAATTATGTTTTCCTTTTCGTTCCTTGTAGCCTATGGCTAACAGGGGCTCAACCTGTCCCAGGAACTGTTGAGTTGCTCTCACAGTGGGTGACATTGTCCTGTGCAAACTTTCTGGCCTTGAAGCTCAGTCTAGGCCTGGTGGGGAGGCTGAAGGGCAGGAGGTGCGTGAGAATTGCTACAGAAATGCCACGGGAACCAGGCAGTAGCCACACTGTTAATCCCAGCACTGGGGAAGCAGAGCTGGTGGATCTCTGTGAGTTCGAGGTCAGCCTGGTCTATACAATAAGTTCCAGACCAGCCTGAGCTACACAGTGTGACCCTATCTCCAAAACCAAAATCAAACACAGAGCACATAGAAGAAAATAGCCATGTCTACAGGCAGAGTGGAGAGATCTAACTCAAAGGTTAGGACCGCCAAGGGACAAACACTGTGAAGACAGAGGCCAAATCTTTTGTCCCTTTCTAGTTGCCTAGCAGACATCAGCAGGAGAAAGGGCAGTGAGATTCCATCTCACCCCAGTCAGAAAACGGAACAACAAATGCTGGTGTGGAGGGGTGGTCAAAGGGAGTACTGCCAGGGTGGGAACAGACACGGGTCCAGCCACTGTGGAAGTCAGTGTGGAGTCTCTCAAAAGAAAAAAAAAAAGAAAAAAGAAAAAGGGAACAATCTTCCAGGGCTGCAGAAAAGGCTCAGTGTGTAAACACACTTGCTGCCCCAACATGAGGACTAAAGTTTGAACCACCAGCAATGATATAAAATGTGAGGCATAACCACATTTTGCCTGTGACTCTAGCACTGTGTTGGATGACACAAGGACATCTGCAACTTGCTGACTGCCAACCGAGCTCCAGGCTCAGTGAGAGAGTCTGTCTCAAGGGAATAAAGTGAGGGGTGGAAGAGGACACCTGGCATCCTCCTGTAACCTCTGCCTGCATGCATAGGCATGTACATCGCACACGCATGCGCATACTACACACACACACACACACACACACACGCGCGCGTGATTGTCCATGACCAGGTGTGATGATCTGAATAAAAAATGGACCCAATAGGGTGTGGCACTATTTGGAGGTGTGGCCTTGTTAGAGTAGGTGTGGCATTGTTGGAGTAATTATGTCATTGGGGGCAGGCTTTGGGATCTCAGATGCTCCAGCCTGGCCATCATGTCGCTGTCTTTTCCTGCTGCCTGCAGATAGAGATGCAGAACTCTCAGCTCCTTCTCCAGCACCATGTCTGCTTGCATGCCACCGTGTCCCACCATGATGACAATAGACTCTGAACTGTGAGCCAGCCCCAATTAAGTGTAAGAATTGCCATGGTCATGGTGTCTCTTTGCAAAAATAAAACCCTAACTAAGATAAGATACCAGGCTAGACCACTCTTGAATATTCACCCAAAGGACTCTAAGTCAATACACTACAGGGACACCCACACTGCTGCTATGTGCACTGTCCAGAGTAGCTATGATGGAAGCAAACCTGTTGTCTAAAAGCACAGGAACAGACAAGGAAAATGTGGTATATATACACGATAGAACTTTTAAAAGATTTTATTTTTTATCTTTGTGTGTTTGGGCGTTACGTTTGCATGTATATGCATGCACCATATGTGTGTCTGGGCTCCAAGAGATCAGAAGAAGTTTCCAGAACCTCTAGAACCAGACCCAGGTTCCCTGCAATAGCAGTGAGTGCTCTTAACAGCTGAGCCATCTCTCCAGCCCTGCACAGGAGAATGGGTGCAACTGGAGATAGTCTTATGAAGTTAATTAAGCCAGCTTCAGAAAGGCAAATATGCATTTTCTCTCATTTGTGGTTCCTAGGTTATATGTAAACACATAAAATCATGTGTGTATACATAACACAAATGCAGAAGCAGAGGTCTCTGGATGACAGACAGGACTGGGGGGGACAAGAAAGGGGAGAAATGGAAGGTGGGGAGTATGAGAGACAAGAGCCTCAATATGTAGTAAATACAAGAAAGAAAACATGAAAATAATAGTAAGTAAATACTTCTTAAAGGGCTGATGCTGACAGTCAGAGTAGCCCTCAGGGCCCTACAAAGGAACCTAGGAAACTATTATCATCATCAGAGATAATGATAACAACCATTATCAGGGATGTCTACACATAGCTGGTAGGAAACTAATGCTGGGTTACCTAGCTGTGTGACTTGCAGAATTAGTGGTCATTAAGCCAACTAAAATCAAGTGAAGTTTGAAGGTTTATTTTCTCTTTCCCTCAGGGACACTCAGACTTGGGTCCAAGACTTAAAGGATTTTACAAGGCTGCCACATCAACTGTTCCATTAGGAAGTTCTGGCTATTGGAGATCAACTCTCATATTGTTTTTTATTTTATGTTTATGAATGTTTTGTCATCATGTATATGTGCCCTATGAGTATGCCAGGTGCTCATGGAGGTCAGATGAAGGTATCAGATCCCCTGGAACTGGAGTTACAGACAATTGTGAGCTGCTATGTGGCTTCTGAGAACCCAACCCAAGTCCTCTACAAGAGCAACAAGTACTTTTCTACCCCAACTCACATTTCAGCATTTTCTTGAGTACCATAGATCCTAAAATTCCCTGCTCAGAAAGCTAGAACCCATTTTGTAGACCTACGTGAGCCTCTTCAGTGGGTACAGCCCCCAAAGGTGGAGTGTACATGAGCCAGCACAGACCTGGAAGGCCAGGGTGCCCCAGCAACAGCTGCTCAGAGGCTGGAGGTCTGCTCTTTGATGACTGTGCACCTGTGTGACTCTCAAGGCAAGCCATAGGGTTGAGATAGGAAAACCAGGGATTGCATCAGAGGCTGGCTGTCTCTCTGGGATAGGGTACCGGGAAGCCTGAGAACATTAAAATAAAAACTAGCCTCCTAGGTAAAATTGTTGAAGTAGAAAAGTCTAAAACAAAAAAAAAAAATGATGCCTTCTAGCTTTTAAGATCTTCTCTCAGCCTCCCACAATGTTCTCGATCCCACCTACCACAGGACCTTTATATGTGTCCTCCTCTCTGCCTAGCTCAACTCTTGGTAGGTGTGGGTCCCCCCAACCTCCTTGCAGCAAATCTAGTCTCTATAAGACTGTGTCTCTAGATGCTACGTTGTCAAAGTGTCAGAGCCCCTGCCTGCACAACCCCGCCCCAGCTGTGATAAATTCATTGTGTACTCAGCAGTTTGCTCTTCTAGTGGCTGCAAGCTCCTCAAGAGAGTCTGTGGGACAGGCTTGGTCACCCTCCTCAAGTCCTGTGGGAACCACAGGAAACAAGATGGCGCCCAGTAGCTGAAGGGCTAGCATCTTGACGAAACTCAGTCCTCCTACATTTTCTCTAATATGACAAGAGAATGTGCTGACAAACTAGGGACTGCTCCCCAGTGGTCAGATGACTGTAGTGTTGGTCGAATCTGAGAGGTACTGGTAGAATAATGGCTTTTAGTGCAAGTCCTTCCCCTTGAGGTCTGACACCTTAAAATTCATAGACTCTCAGCATCTTGGGACTGCAGGGATTTTCCTAGGCACTTACTGATAACCTGCCTGGCGGGAATGGATTTATGATCGTGCGTGTACTTGCAACCATACACACACATACTCACTCACTCACTCACACAGAGGACTTTATCTTTCTCCACTCAGCTTCTCCCCTTCCCTGCCCTCTAAATGAGAATATTATCTTTGCAATATTATCTTTGGTTTCTGTCGTGTGTGTGCATACTTGCGATGCTGAACCGGGAGATTCAGGAAATCAGAGAAGAGACCAGACAGAAACGAAGATGGGGAGGGAGTCAGGAGAAAGGGAGATTGGCCCCACAGACTCTGTCTGGGAGACTGTGGAGTTCTGAGTGTGCACTGTAGTTCTCTGAGGGTGAGGAATACATTAGCATGCATTATGGGGTACAAGTCACAACCCTATAGTTTCCTACTTCTGTGGCTATACTGAATTGAAATGGGACTCATAGACCCCACTGTGATCCCAACATGAATACCTTGAAGTCAGGAGGGGGTTGTATACCATGTCCCTATGCCTCGTAACTATGCAGAGGAATCTCTTGGTTAATAACTGCCCAATAAATGAAGACAAAGAAACCATCAACACAAGACTCAGATTGCCCCTCAATATTTATTCTGCAGCTAAATGCAAGTGACTGTAGCCCAGGAACACAGATTTGGGTTACTGTAAACACCATGTACCACTGTGGCAAAAGTTTCAGGGGCTTTTATAATAACAGAACAAAGGCAGCCATAAATTAAGGTACTGTTCAAATACATTTGTAGGGACATCAGGTCATTGGGTCACAATGGCGTGGGGAGGTCTCTGCTACAGTCCTCAGATGTTATCTATGTCTTGACCTTTGGGATGCTATTTGTACATTCCAAAAAGGATTTTACAAGGATGTTAGGTCAGGCAGAGGTGAGCAATAAATAGCTATTAAGGGGCTAAAGATAGTCCCAGATAATTTGGCTCCAGACCTGCACCATCCCAGCTCTTCACAATCAGGGATGTTCTGATAGGTCCATAAGCCATGTGGGATCCTTAACAAAGGCATAGGCTATTTTCTTGTTTGGGAACTTCAGCCTTCAGCTCAGAGAACAAAGCACAGTTCTTACCTCTGGGACATCATTTCACAGGGAGTTTGAACACCATGAGTAACAAGACTGTCTAAGAAGGGGTGATCAGATGCACTGAGCCCTTACTGAGAGTTGGGCCAGAATCCTGAGGCGGAGGTTGTAGATGCAGAAACTGAATTAGAGAGGGCATGAAATGGACCTAATTGTCACAGCCAGGCAAATCCCTCTGCTGGCTTTCCTTCCATGCTCTTTCCACTCACTGCTTGGAGCAAAGGAGGCATATGTACACAAGTCTGGGGACTCGGGTAGGGGTCAGGAGTAAGTTGCCTTTGATATGGACTTTCAACAGTAAGTGGTATTTCAACAGATCCAGGGTTTTAGGAAAGGAAGTATACACGCCCGAGTTATTATTCAGCTTTTGGCTACTGGACCAACGTACCTGAGATAACCAACCTTAAAAGAGGAAAGTTTACCAGTGCTGACACTGTTGAAGATATATCTCTTAACCCTACTGCTTTTCGGGGCCTGGGGCAAGACACCATGGTTGAGAAAGCTGTCTACCTCACAGCAGCCATGTAATGAGATGAGAAAAGAGACTGGTTTCCCATAATCCTCTTTGAGGGCACACACACAGTGACGTAAACCTCTTACTATGCCCCACTTCATAAGGTTCTATTCCCTCCCAATAGTGCCATACTTAAGATCAAGCTTTTGACACACAGGCCTTTGGGAACATTCTAGGTTCACAGTACAGGAGGTGACAAGGGCACTTGCTTCCTCAGGGAGCAGCAAAAAAATACAGAAGCCTGAGCATCTTTGGCATCTGAGGTGGCATTCAGAAGTGTAAAGAGGAGATGCAAGTGCAGGGGTAGAGTGGGGCTTGACCAGGAAACAAGGTCACTGCTTCCTGTAACTTTTCAATGGAGTCAAGTGCATGGACTTGACCTAACAGTGATTTTCTAGACCTTTTGTTCAGTCCCTTGGACTCCAGTTGCTTTCCCTGCTCTGACGGTAGCCATTTGCCAAGTTCCTTGAGGCCCATACAGCCACTCTGAGTCCTGGATCTGCACTCTGGATTCCATGAACTCCCCAGATCCCATCTGCCTGGGCCTGAGACCACCTCACACCCTATTTTGTATTGGAGTAAACAAGGTGGGTGGTGGCTCTGTCCTTAGTGATCATTTAGTCAGTGGGGCCACAAATAAACCAATACAGTTCACAATCTGGGTGCTTATTGAAGAAGAAGAAAATGGTGCAACACAAGGGAGAGGAAAAAAAAAAAAAAAAAAGAACGCAGCCTGGGAAATGTGGGGTTGGCTTTCTGAGACTGCTGTAGAGGAGCAGCCAGGTGAAACTGAAAGGAAAGGTCTTTCCTGTAGAACTGCCTATGCCGAGGCCCCGAGGCAGGAAGGAGCTTGGGTGAACTGGGAATGGGGGCCCTGGCGTCCCTGGAACCTCCCAGCCCCTCGGACCTGGTCAGGCAGAGCCACATGGGCAATGGCAAGGCTGATGGTGGCTTCGGCTGGATTCTGGTGAGCTCACAGCTCTCTGTCTTCAGTGTGGAGAATGGCCTCAGGAGATTGGGGGTGGCAGGCAGGAGAGGCAGAGAGAGGAGCCAGCTGCCAGAGAGTCAGGCCAAAGGTCAGAACATTTCCAGGTCCTTCTAGGAGTAGATGACCAGAGCAACAAGCAAAAAGGTGGGTGTCAGATGGCCTGGAAGAGACCCCCCCAAAGAAACCAAACCTGCCAGCCCCTTGATTTTAGACTCCCAGCCAATCCCAAGAAAATCAATTTCTGCTGTTTAAGCACCTTTGTCTATGGAAGCCAGTGTGAACCACGGCCCCTTCCACTACCTTACATGTAGAGAGCCTGGCTTCTGACATTAGTTCCGTGTTAATTTGCATGTTGTCCCCTCTCCTACACATACTGGAGGCTGAACTGTGTCCCGAAACCCCAGGACAGAACTGCATCCATAAGTCCTCAGTAAATGAAGAAGTCTGAAACAAACATTTATGGCACCAAGTTCTGTTCCCAAGGCCCTCCTCCGGTGTGAGCCTGGACTGCTCTCCCCTTCTCTAAGTCCAGTGTACGTCACCGTACACTGTAAAGTAGCCCTGACTACCTTGTCAACTCCTGAGGGCGAATGAACCAATGGGAGACAAACACAGCCAAATTGCCCAGCTCCAAAATCAACAGATAGCCCCGTGCCGCCGTTCTCTTGACAGCAGCGACTCCCCGTTCACTCGTCTGTTCCCTCCGCCAGCACAGGCTGACAGCTCTTCTGGCTGTCTGAACACTGAAAACTCGCTCTGCCTTCCCACCTCGATGCCCACCTGCTCACAGATCACTGAGCGAAACACACCAAGGGATCAGTGGCTCCGGACTGTGTGCACACAGAAGTGTGATCCACAAGTGGGGCTTCAGTGACAAGGTGTCGGGAAGAATGAGTTCACCAGACCAGCAGGAAGGAATGGCATTCAGGCAGAGGGAAGGGGAAGGGCAAATTCGGGGGCAGATTCTGGCTGAGGCCCTGCCTGCGCATGACTGACATCTACCTAGATGATGGTGACTATGTGTGCTATGACCCAAGGTATTGAGCAGTGGGAAGTTGTTCCCAGCTGGGGGAGGGGGCCCAGAGGCAGTGTGGCCCTGATAATTACTCTGGAGCAGATTGGAGAGAAAAACTTGAAGGCAGTGAGATCAGCAGTGTGTGGACTTGGGGCAGGAAGGAAGGACGCTCAGCCAAGAACCATGGAGAGCACAGAGGGCCCGGAGAAGAAGCAACAGGGCCAGTGGTTCATCATGGGAACATGCGTGTCTTAGAACATGTCTCCCTCAAATGCCTTACCGATGTCTAGGTCTCCCGGATAGGCAGAGCTGGGCTGGCACGTGGGGTACAGAAGCCGTGGGGTCAGGGTTGAGTCACCCAGGACATGGCCATCATAACTCACAAAGGCATCAGAGGGAACATCTATCAACCAGAACCAGGCCAGGAAACCTGATCATCCCAGTTTCCTCCCACTCCACAGCCAAATGAAAACACATTTGTTTCCATGACACACTTATGTTTGCAGGAGACAGAGCAATTGTTTTTTGGGTTTTGTTTTTTATTTTTTCCCCCCACTGAGGAGGCAAGAATAGAAAACTCCACCTGCCAAGACAGCCCTCCTCCAGGCACAAAGCACAGAGGAAGTGCCTGTCCCCAGCTTACTGGTGCCTGAAATGCCAAGGGTTCTTCCCCAGACTCCAAGACTTTGTCATTTGTCAAAATGCAAACAACTTCCCGGAAGTCATGTCTTGAAGACAAACTTGGTTTCTTTAATTTTACAAATATTTACTGAGTTATTTCTTTAAGCCAGGCAATGCCTAGACTCTGGGAATAGAGAGATTGGTTGAGACTTTCTCAAAACCAACCTCTGAAGGGAGCAGCAGGTTCTGTGTGGATGGACGACAGGTCACTGGGTACAGTAAGGAAGCCTGGCTACAATGGGACTGAAGGATTAGCAGTGGGGACAGGTAACAGGAAGCCACAGCAGTGATGCATTCATCTTGTAGTTGTGAAAGGTCAGGGTTGATCTAAGGACGTGCTGAGAATCTCAGATGGGGGTACAGCAAGGCACACAAGTGCAGGCATGAACCCAGGGTGGGGGTGGTGTCCGCATGTCTCTTAGCAAGCTTAGGTGGAAGACGGGATAAGGAAGATGGGACCAGGCAGCAGGGAGTTCTCATCTACCGAGGTCACATAAATAACCCAAGGTGACATTGTCTGATTCAGTTCAGTGTCCCTCACCCCTCCACTTCACCTCTCCTTCCTTTTCATAACTTCCCTGTCCCCACCTTCATCACATGGACTCGATGGCCCACCCTTACTTAGCTCCAATTTGGGTAGCTTCTATTTGGGTAACAGTCAGTCTATCCCCGTTCTGCTGGATACAGCGATTGGTTCAAGAAAAAGCATGTAACTCTGTTACCAATGAAAAGCGAAGAGTTGCTGGGGTGGGGTGGGAGTTCTTAGAAAAAGGAACTACTCCCCTTTTTGAAGGAAGTTGCTAGAAGGAACTTTCTGTCTTCTTCTCCTCCACTTAGACTGAAGGTGTAGCCAGCCAGGGATCAAAGCTAATATCAAAGAGGAGCAAAAAGAGACAGGCAGAGTGGCCCATGATTGTAGTCTCAAAGGTGGGAGGACCATCCAAACCTTGGAGTTCCAGGCCAGTCCAGATCACATAGCAAGACACAGACAGACAGACAGACAGACAGACAGACAGACAGACAGGGTAACAGGGAGATAATGGAGATAGTGATGACTGTAATGGTTAGTTTTTTATCAACTTGACACAAGTTAAAGTTATCTGGGAGGAGGGAATCTCAGTTGAAAAGATACTTCCACCAAACTGGCCTGTAGACAAGTCTGTAGGGGAATTTTCTTCATTAATGATTGACGTGGAAGGACCCACTTCATTGTAGATGGTGCCATTCCTGGCCAGGTAGTGCTGGGTATCTAAGAAAGCAGACTGAATGAGCCATTAAGCAGCATTCCTCCATGGTCTCTGCTTCAGTCCCCGCCTCCAGGTTCCTGCCTCCAGTCGCTGCTCTGATAGAGGATGATGGGAATGTTTAAACTGTTTCTTCACCAAGTTTCTTTTAGTCAGGGTGTTTTATCAAGCCATAGAAAGCTAAGACAATGGTGATGGTGGCAGTGATTGTGATGGTGGTGATTGCAATGATTATGGTGGTGATGTGGTAATAATGGTGGTGATGATGATGATAACTACATTAGTGGTGGTAATGATGGAGATGATGATGGCAATGCTGCTAATGGTGGTGTTGGTGGTGGTGATGGTAATGATGATGATAATGGTAATAATGATAGTAATGATGATGGTGATAATGGCAATGACGATGATGGTAGTGATAATGATGACAGTGCTGATAATGATGGTGGTGATGATAAATAATGATGGTAATTGTGGTGGTGGGATTACAAATATGAACCATTCTATACAGCTTTTAAAAGTATTTTTATTCATTCTTTAAGAATTTCAGGCATGTATACAATGTATTTTAATCATATCAACTGTATCTGGCTTTTTATAAGGGCTCAGGTCATCCACTGAGCCATCCCACTAGCCTCTTTTGAGATTTTTGAGAAAGAAAAACAGGGCCAGTGAGATGGCTCAGTGATAAAGACACTTGCCACCAAGCCTAAGGACCTGAGTTTGATCCTGGGGCCTATATAGTAAAAGGAAGAGAACCAACTCCCACATATTATCTTCTGACCCTTATGCCCACACCCTTCCCCCACACTTCAAACAAGTATATGATTTCTAATGTAAATAAAAACAGTCCCCGGGAACCTCTCGTTCTAGTATATGCCATGCATGAATGTTCACAGTGTGTTTGTATGTAGTTCCTTCTACTTGAATGTCTGTGCATGGCTGTTTGTCTACATGTGACTAACTCTGTGAGATGATATATATTTTATATTTAAAAAACTGTCATCTCAGAATCAACACTAAGATTTGCAAACCTAAGACAAATATTTAGCTCATATAGACATCCTGAGTTGTTATGTCTCTACCCACAGCCCCGTGGTCAGAGCCACCCAGGTAGCATCTGCTAAGAACAGAAAACTCTCTATATGTGTTGTGGGGATGCTGCCAAGCTTGGAGGAAGCTATGAGGATTGTAAGGTTCCAGGGAGATGGAGAGCCCAATGGCCAGCCTTCCATGGCCATGGTCCTTTGATTATGTTTCCTGTCTGGTCCATCAGGACTCCCGGGAAGCTCCCTTCACCCCTAATGTCTATACTTGGACTGGTTTGTTCTGTCACCAAGCATGCTGGGTTCAAGAAGTCTCCTAGGCCCAGACACAGACAGGGAATGAGTCAACTTTGAGGCTTGATCAGGGCTCAACTACACAGGTGGAGCTGGGCTAGAATCCAAATTCTATCTTTTTGTTTTGTTTTGAGTGCTGTATGCATACTGTGTAGTGTATATGTGATGTGTATGTGTGTGTATTGTATAGTCTACACATATATGGAAGTGGGTGTGTATAATATAGTGTACATGTGTGATGTGTGTGTGTGTACAGTATATGTGTATGTCTACACATGGTGTATGTGTGTGCACATGTCTATGTAGTAAATGCACCAGCGCATGCACATGTAGAGGCCAAAGGTCAACTTCAAGCAACTTCTCTATTGCTCTCCACCTTTCTCTTTCCTTCATGAAACAGGTCTCCCTATGCAGCCTTGGCTGGTCCAGAGCTTACTATAGAGACCAGGCTAGCCTAGAACACACAGAGATCCCCCTGCCTCTATTTCCCAAGTGCTGAGATTAAAGGCATGTACCACCACACCAGGCTCCACCTTTTGAGGAGGGGAATGTCTCACTGAACCTGCTGACCACCTGGCTACCCTGGCTGGGGTTCAGGTGCTCACTGCCACACCCAGCTTTCTAAGTGAACACTGAGGATCCGAATTCAGGCCCTCTCACGTGTGCAGAGAGCACATTCCCCACTAAGTCATCTACACAGCCTGAGTCCAGGCTCTACCTCTCATGCTGTAGAACTGGGGGGGCTGTTTCACCTGCTGTGCCTAGTGAGACCTTGAGTGTAGATCCTAGCCAGCTGCTCTACAGTGGGTAGGCACTCACTGCCATCCCCCTTATGAAGGATGGCATGAACAGTCGTTTGCTCAGATGCTCCATTTATGTTTCTTCCTGACTAATCAGCTGGTGTGACACTTGCCTTAGGCTTCTGATGTGTTAATGGGTGCAGCCACTGTTCACCCGCTTGTCCCTATTAGTAGAGTTGGTATTCATTAAAGAAGAATTCCTGATACCATCAGAAACGTGAGTGTGTGCAACCTGCCTCCTTCCCCAGTGTGTGTGATCTGGGTTTCTGTATGAACAGATTTACCTGCTTTCCCTCATGAGCTGCTCTCTGGTCTGCCTGTATCCATCCAGCAGCATGGACTTCACAGCTCGTCCCTGAAGAACAGGCCAACTTGAAGACTGATAGTGCCTTGTTCTTCTACCGCCATTTAAGCAACTCCACACTGGGAACCAGCCCTGAGCCAGACATGGTGAAGAGACCGTTACAAGACGATCCCTAAGGAAGAGAAAGAGGCTCCCCCAGGCTGCGGATGTGAAAGGGTCTAGATGACAGCAACATCCACCCATAACGAGTGGGGCCACAGCTTTCATCTCAGGCCCTTCTGATCCCATAGCCCACTGTTCCAGTGGCATTTGGCACTGCAGACTAGAAGCAATCCTGCAGCAATTCCATGTCCTCTTTCCCTCCTCCTCTTTCTCATCTTCATTCCCATCCTCTTGGAAACCTTTCCTTTCTCTTTCCTTTCCACCAGCCCTTGCCTACAGCCCAGTACGGCAAAGATCATGTGAGCAGGCATCCGATGATCTCGCCGAGGCAGTGAAGGGACACTGACTTCAGAGCATCCCACATAAAAGGGACAAAGCCCAGAGCTCCCCAACTTGCTACCCTCCAGAGGTGTCTCCCACAGCTCAAGCTGGAAGTACTGATGTGGAACTGACCCCATCCTTGGTGTCACATCACCACAGAACTGTAAGTAGTCAGAACTCGGCTTCCTCTAGACCTCATCTGGCTTCCGTGAAATCTTAGGAAATGGGGCTCTCCGTGAACCTTAACTGGGAAAAGTGAGATCCCAAGACAAGCGAGGGACAGAACCAGACTCAGGCCCCAGGACCCCTAATTCTTCTGCCAGTATCTCTAACAAAATGGGTACAGCCTGGGACTAGATCCATGATGCTGTTTTTTTTTGTTTTTTTTTTTTTTGTTTGTTTGTTTGTTTGTTTTTTGTTGTTATTTGCTTGTTTTGATTTGGATTTTTGTCTTGTTTTATTTTACAAATGGATTTTCTATGTGACTAAGACTCACCTAGAGCTCGCTATGTAGCCTGGGCTGACCACCCACACCTGAGCCTGCATCTCCCCCACCCCCTCCCGTACTGGGATTGTAAGCCTAAACTACCACACGTGGCTCTGGTTTTTATGTTTGCTTGTTTGCTTTTATTTCCTCATGAGCTTCATCCTTCCAGCTCCTCAGAACACTAGGGAAGAAGCAGAGCTACTGGGTTCAGGGTTCTGAGCCCAGGACTGCCCCTGACCCGGTGCATATGAACTTGGAGGGCCAATCGTTTGCTGCCTCTAGACTGCAATCCTTCATTTTAAAGAGACCTTTCAGAAGTTCAAGTACTCAGTTGATGCCAAAATGTGCCCAGAGTGCCCACGAGGCTCAAAGTTAGAGGTGGCACATGGACCATGTGACTGCTTGGCCTGGCAGATGCTGCTCCACATCTAGGAAGGACACATTCCTAGATGCTGCAAGGCCCAGGTGCTGGTCTGAGTGAATGCATCTGTAGAAATCATTGTTCAAGTCGGGAGCAGCAGGTATCTGTTCTGAGCACTTCAGTACAAGTTCCAGAGTCCACTGGGGACAAATCTACTCCCCCAAAGTAGTGTCTGTTAGAAGGCAATGGTGCATTATGTTGCATGATAACACATTTTACCCCATGCCATAACCTTTATTTAGCTAAAATTGGAATCTCCTGCAGAGGCTGCTTCTCTGTTTGGGGATGTTTCTTGGCAGGAGACATCCTAGGCAGGCAGCATCCTGAAAGGACAGAGAGACATTAAGGGCAGAGTTTCAGGGCTCCGGGCCAGGCAGGGGAGCAGGGATGGGCTCACTGGTAGGGAAGGAAAGGCAATGCTGAGGGGACCAGATCAGAAGGACCATATACCCAGCATAGGTGCCCAAGAGGTGCAGGAGCATCTTCGGGCCCAGAGCTCTGGAGCCAGCAGAGCGTCTGAGAGTAGACACAGGGGCACAATGAGGAAACAGAGGGGCAAGCCAGCACTACATGGATAAGTGAGTGGGCTACCCAGGAGAACTGACTCCTGGTCCTTCTGGACCCCTCTCTGACACCCTCCTCCTGTACATTTAGTCACCAACTTGAGGCATTAGCTCTGCCTCTGAACTGGCACCTGCCACACACAAACGAGTAGGTTCTCCAGTATCAGAGAAAGAGGGAGAGAAAATATAGGCATTTGAGATGGGCAGTGTCCAAACACTGAGCACTGTCCTTAGCTGCAGGACTCACAGAGAGGAGGAGACACAGGGTGGGACACGGGCAGCATCAACATGACATCTCAAAAACTGATGTTTGGGCTGGTGGAAGGCATGAGGAATTCTGCTGGCTGAGCGGACTGAATGCTAATCCAGAACAGGGGCGTGTGTGCGTGTGTGTGTGTGCGCGCGCGCGCGTGTGTGCGTGCGTGTGTGTGTGGGGGGGGGGGTGGGTGTGTGTGGGTGTGTGTGTGTGTGTGTGTGTGTGTGTGTGAAAGTTCTCCACAGGTCAAAAGGTTTCAAGAAAATAATTACAACTAAAATTAAATATGGGGGAGACTTGGGTCACCTTTATTCAGGAAGCATAAAGTATGGGGGAACTGACAAGCTAGGGAGGAGTGGAAGGAGGGAGAAGGGAATGGGAGAGAGAAAAGGTGCACATAACAGGGACAGACTCCCTAAGAGGCAGCAAGGAACTTGTCCACAGGATAGGGGCAAATGGGTCTCAGCCAAGGAAGCAGAACCATGATGGTCACTGGCAGTGACTGAGCTGTCTGCTTCCAGGCTGGCTAGAGGGCTGGAGAGGAGGGAGCTCTGGAGGAAGTCAGGGTACTCAGTAACAGTACTGGGGATTTGAATTGTCCTTGAAGGTAAGAGGAGCCAGCAGCCTGATGCTGGAGCCAGCTGGCCTTAGCTCCTGCCCCTGGGCGATGCCATCAGTACTAGCTGGGTGCAGTTCTCTTGGTGACTTCTCAGCAACTCAGAACAGAAGTCCAGCGGCAGATGGTTGCAGTGGGAAATGGCAGGGACTTAATAAGCCCTGTGGTTAGGATATGGTATGACCATGTCCCCCCAAAGCTTCATGCTCTGAAATTTCATCTCCAATGAAAGGTGTGAAGAGGTTGGAAATAATCTAACTCTAGAGCTTAGCGATGGTCCTGGGGAGGGGGGGTGACAAAGATTAAACACAGCCATCGGGGTAAAACCCCAGGATTGGATCCTGGTGGTTGTATAAGAGGGAGGACATGCTGGGCAGGCCTATGACCCTCGCACTTGAGAGGTAGAAGCAGGAGAATCAAGGGTTAAAGATCACCCTCAGCTACACATACAGCTAGTTCAAGGCCAGCCTGGGCTACATGAGAACCTGACTCAAAAAAGGGAAAAAGGAAGAGGTTGAGGAGGCGGGGGGGGGGGGGGGGGGGGAGAAGAAGAAAAAGAAGAGAAGGAAGGAACCGAAGAGACAGGAGGACACTCAAGTTCCATCTCTTGCTATGTGAGGTCCTGCTGTGTTTGTTACCTAGGAGACAAACCTCTGGGCACACCTGTGAGGGATCATCTAGATTCAGGTTAGCGTCTGGGCATGCCTTGGGGTGGGCTGTATTTTGACTGAGTTAATTGAAGTGGGGAGGTCCACCCACTATGGGTGGCACCATTCCCTTGGCTGAGATCCTGGATTGTACATAAAGGAGGAAGTGAGCCAAGCACATGAATGCATCCCCCCCCCCCAACTTCCTGATTATGGCTACAGTGACCACCTGCTTCAGGCTCCCCAACCTGAAAGACTAAAGCCTCATACTGTGACATTGAACTGTAACCTTCCTTTACTTCCTCTTTTTTTGAGATGTGATCCCACTGGCTGACCCTGGAATTGATGGTGTAGAGCAGGTTGGCCTTGAACTGAGTTCTGCCTTCCCAGTGCTGGGTTGAAAAGCAAGCACCACATGTCCAGTTCCTTAAGTGGCTTGTGTCAGGATATTTTTATCCCTGCAACAGGAGAAGGTAACTAAGAGATCTGGGCTGCCTAAGGCCTCAGCCATCAAGAAAGCTATTGCCACTTGGGACTTCCAGAACCCTGAGCCAGAAAAAGCCTCTTTGCTTCACAGCTTCCTGTGTGGTGCTGCACTATATCATCAGCAACAGAAAAGAAACAAACAAAAAACAACAGAAGCAAGATGGTTAGAGAATGCCAACCACCTGCCAGAGCATTGTCAACACTTCCTGCACAGGGTTGAAAAGGCCACCTCCAGGAGTCTGGGGACCTGGACTCAGCTAGCTCCATAGCTAGCTCCATAACCCCAGCAAGCCCAGCAAGTGGCTTCCTCTTTGGGGACGTCTGTTTCTACACTTGTGCATTTGAGGTTCTCTGTTCTCAATGCTGCTGATATCAGATCATCTACGTCCTTGTGGGGCTGGATGCTGATCAACACCCCAGGACTCCCAGGACTCAAACCATTAGATGCAGTGTACATGGGCACTGGCACCATCACTGGCTCGATCTCATTCCAGAAAACTCTGCTGGCTACTCCTGCACCATCAGGTTAGATATGCAGGATACTCCCTAGACAGCAGTAGATACTCCTACACCTGGCTTCCAAGGCAAGATGGATAGGGACCTCAACTCACTTCCATTCGCCCTCATTCTGACAGCTTCCTGTCCTCAATGATGTGCCGAGAACCCTCTCAGCAGCCCAAGAGGCTTCCCAGAGTTTTAACCACAGGACCCATAGGCAGCTTACATTTTCATCATTGCCTCAGGAGACAATACTGTGCTCACGGATCTTGACCTAGCCTGTGCTCACCTCTAGCCAATGGGCTACAATGGTCTGGATCGCCTCCTTGGGCAAAACCCTCCCTCCCTTCAAGTCTTAGCCCTTGAATATTCTTAGTATCATCAGTGGTACTCTTTATAGTTTTATTTATTCCCCTGCTGTAGAATGCAGCAAAAGAGCCATCATCTTCATCAAATCACAGAGGGAATTATTAGGGAGTCACAGACTCCCCTGAGATGCTAGCCACTTCTTAGCCGTATGTAATTCTGCCCTAATTGCATGTGTTTTGGATCTTGGGAAGTGTCAAAGTGCATAGGCTTAGAAAGCTTCACTGAGGTGGCCCCCATTTGTGCATCTATAACAGTGGTTCTCAACCTGTGGGTTGTGAACCCTTTGGCAAACCTCCATCTCCAAAAATATTTACATTATGATTCATAACAGTGGCAAAATTACGGTCATAATGTAGCAACAAAACTAATCTTTTGATTGTGAGTCACCACAACATGAGGAATTGTCTTAAAGGGTTGAGGCATTAGGGAGGTTGAGAAGCCCTGATCTATACGGAAGCCATCATCCTTGCTGTGTGAAATCTTTCTAGTGTGGCTACTTTGGGGTCACCCAGGCTTTTGTCAGTAACCTTTCACCCATCCTCTGTGGGTAAGCCTAATAAACTCAGTGGATCCCCAGGGTGAACTATGGTGGAATCACACTTGGTTTGTCATTGGAATCTTAGGAGGAGGGAACAGACATTGTTGGCATCTCCCCCAGGAGGGGACTCTACAAACACCCCTTTAACTAATGTTCCTGTCTCCTGGTTGGAACTGACTGTGTAAGAAAGAAATTGTTCTGGTCCATTTTCAGCTCTTAGAGTTCATCAGAATTGTGGGAAGTGGGAGGCACCAGGCCTTCCCCTAATTGGAAGCTGGAACTTGATTGTCTCAGAACTTTGGGACTTGGAAAGCATACATAATCAGCTTGTGACTGAGCCCACAATCAGAAAAGAGGGTGGTCTGAAGCCCTGAATTAGATAAGGCTTTATATTCTCAACCAAAAGGATAGGGAATTCAGCAAATGAGCAAATCCTAGACAACAGGGACAGAGGATGGGAATCTCCCATTATCCAAAGACTTCAAAACCCACCATCTTGCATCCAATCAGCGTGCAGCCCTTTTTGACTTTTCCCTGTGCTGTCATATATTAAAAACTGCTTCATTTTCACTAGTCTCTTGAATTTGTTATTATCTTGTTATGGCATGAGGTCACTCCCAGGGCCTCTCCTTCATTAGTGGACCAGTGCATTCTGAGAAGTGGAGCATCACTCTACAACGGTGTCTGCTTCAAAACGTGTCTCCCAACTGGTGCCGCCCCTGAGCCCTCTGTAAGCCTTCCACCTTTTAATTAGGTCATCTACATGCAGGTGATGAGCTGTGCGATACGATTGGTTAATTCCACGGATAAACCCACTATTCAATTTTCTCTGTTGTGAAGTCAGTTCCCTGTGTGTAGACTGCTGCAGTGCTGTGAGAGGATCCCAGATACATGAATAGTGAGTGGTGTGGACATAAACATCACCGTCAGGAGTAGCAGATCCATATCCAGAAAATTATTTCATCCCAGTAAGAAAGAACCTTTGTCCCTGTGTGACAGTGAAGTCAGCCTGACACCAGGTAGCTGCTAGTCCACCCAAGGAATGTGTCAGACTCTGGGCTCCCATTATCTTTTCTGTTGGGGGATTCAGCACCTCACAATAGCCATATCTAGGGCAGCCCCTGATATAAGCTTGTTTATAGTTTGAACACCATACATATCATAACCCCAACCACAAGAGTCCCTTGATTCATGGGATCCCTGGCCAAGAACAGGGACATCTGGATAAAGAATTTAGCTGGCAAATATGGAGCCTATCATCATTCCAGTAGATGCCCTTGGGTGAGTATTGTCTTGGGACATGAGCGGCATGTCTAAGCCCCGTCCTGAGGGGTCCATGCGGGTATCTCTTCTCCAGAATTCCTGCCTGTGACCTTGCACTCCTGCAGCTTCCAAGTCCCTAATCATCCAGCCAGACCATATCATTAACTGCTCTACAATCAGTGGTGAAATCTATGCTTCTTGGCCATCTCTCCTTCCAAACATTCTACCTCAAGTTCTACTACAAAAAAAGAATTTCGTTCACACTGTACCTTAGAGTCCTCTCAATGGGGTTATCATATTCCACATTGTCTTTTGGATGGTCTAAGAAGTAAAACAGACTTGGGGTTCCATTCTTCCATCAGTGGGTCATAAGGAACTCCCCACAAAGGTGCAGTTTGGGGGAGAGAAGGCAGAAGTGGATGCTAAGGAGTTTGAGCCACTAACTCACAGGTAAGCTTCAAGACTCTCCAAGTGAAGTCTCTTCAATGTTCTCAAAAGATGATAAACTGCCATTGTCCAGTGTGGTTAAAGAGAATCCCAAATGAGGGGCTGGAGAGATGGCTCAGTGCTTAAGAGTGATTGCTGCTCTTGCTAAGGACCAGAGTTCAATTCCCAGCACCCACATCAGGTGGCTTACAAAAACCTATAACTCAAGCTCCAGGACTAACACCATCTTTTTGGCTTTGGCAGACACCTGCACTCACGCATATTATATACCTGTCTCCCCCCCCAGACACACACACACACACACACACACACACACACACACACACACATATATATATATATCTTTAAAAGAGAATCCTAAATGGATTCACAGGCCTTCACAGGCTTTGCCCTCAAGTCTCTACCGCATCAAATAGCAAGCTAGATGTTACATAGAAGAAAATGTGCTCTAGATAAGGGAGTGAGTTTACTTTGAAAGCCTAGACGCTTGTCCTGGGATCACCTCTGGGGACTTGCCAGCGACTCTACACAGCACCCTTACTTTCTGTGGGCACTTGTATCAAGATTGTCTCCCCTCAGTCCTTAAACCCAAGTGACAAGGGCTAGACTAGAGCCTTTGCTATGATCTCCCCTCAAAACTCAAAGCCTAATGGAGGTTTTGTCAATAACTCAAGTAGCAATACTGGGCTGGGGATGTAGCTCAGTGCTCAGTGGTAGAGCTGTGGCCCAATGTGCAAAGCCTGAGGTTTAATCCCCAGCACCACACAAAATGTTAACACACTCTCAAGATCATAGTCTCTAAAACACAAAAGCCTATCAAGGGTTCTCTCTCTCTCTCTCTCTGTGTGTGTGTGTGTGTGTGTGTGTGTGTGTGTGTGTGTGAGTGAGTGAATATGTGTGTCTCTATGTGTGTGTCTCTCTGTGTCTGTGTGTGTGTATGTGTGTGTGTCTCTCTGTGTGTGTATCTGTGTCTTTCTCTGTGATGTGTGTCTCTCTCTGTCTGTGTGTGTATCTGTGTGTGTATGTGTGTCTTTCTCTATGATGTGTGTGTGTCTCTCTCTCTGTCTGTGTGTGTGTCTGTGTGTGTGTGTCTCTCTCTCTGTGTCTATGTGTGTGTGTCTGTGTGTGTGTGTCTCTCTGTGTCTGTGTGTGTCTCTCTCTCTATGTGTCTATGTGTGTGTGCATGTGTCTGTGTGTGTCTCTCTCTCTGGTGTGTGTGTGTCTCTGTGGTGTGTGTGTGTGTGTGTGTGTGTGTGTGAGTGTGATTAGAAGTGTCATTTTCAACACTTTGGCTTTCACCTTGGAGGAGACACCCCCATGTCTTCTGTGCCACTGAACCTTCAGACTCCTCCAAGACAGGGAAGCCTCTGAGACTCTGTGGAATTTGATTCCCAACCTCTTACTCACATGTTTGCCTGCTACTTTCTGGAAATGACCAGCTTGTCGGCAGTCCAGTGTGCTGTTGTGTGGCTTTTAGAATCTCAAGCTGAACCTATTCTATAGGCTGTTTAATGGGAGGGAAAAGGCTGTGACTGTAGATTGTTGGCCCTTCCAGGGTACAAGGCAACTGTTCCTCATAATGCTTGGCTACAAAGCATGGGTGCATTGTGTTGGCCCTGTAAAGGCACTGTAAGTCTGGCTCACAACCAAGTAATGAATCCACACAATGAATATATCTCTGATGGTTAATTAAACTGACCTAGCAGCAAACTTCATTATAAATAATTA
This sequence comes from Phodopus roborovskii, assembly GCF_943737965.1. NCBI lineage: Eukaryota > Metazoa > Chordata > Mammalia > Rodentia > Cricetidae > Phodopus > Phodopus roborovskii. The sequence goes on from NW_026126448.1 coordinate 19,528,917, forward strand.
TGGTTAGGGGCCTGGAGAGACAGCTCAACAGACCACTTGATGATCTTGCAGAAGACTCAGGCTTGGTTCCCAGCACTCACTGGGTAGCTCACAACCATCTGTAGCCATAGTTCCAGGAGATCTGATACCTGCTCCTGACCTCCACAGGTACCGGGTATACAGATGATACACATATATACATACAGGCGAAACACATACACATAAAATAAAATAAATCGATCTAAAAAATAATTTTAAATGCCCATGGTCATACCAATAGACAAAAGCAGCTCCAGCCATAGTCAGAAAAGCCTCTGCTTACAATGAACAATAGTAGATGCAGAGGCTCATGGCTGCTCAAGAATCATCTCAGCTCTTGTTGCTCTTTAGAGGACATGGGTTCAGTTCCCAGCACTAAATGGCAGCTGACAATCATCTTCAACTGCAATTCCAGGAGGTCGAATCCCTTCTCTGACCTACAGGGGACCAGGTGAGCACATGGTGGACATACATACATGCAGGCAAAACATAAAAATCAATAACTCTTTCTTTCAAAGAAGTAGAAAATAAGTGACACATACAATAAGTGGAACTCTAAACATACCACTTACACCACCTCTTTCTGTAAGACCCGGGGAAAATTGCACAAAAGAGATCAGGAGTTGTGTAAGAGCTGAAGACAGGATGAAGGGCTGGGAAGCATCATTCCTTAGAATGAATACTATTGTAGTCATTCGCTCACAACTGCACTTACCAGCTCCAGGCCCACACAAGACCAGCCCTGTCAACAATCAGTCAGGGAAGAGGGAGGGGGCTCATGGAGCCCCACCCTTTATGTCTGAACTACTGGCTATCAGTAGATTCTAGAAAACCTTTGTCTTTAGTTATGTATGTTCTGCTAAGCCCACTATACCGCAGTGGATCGCTCCAAACCCATATAGCCCTAGGCAAATCTTGGTAGATCCAAACCAAAATGAATAGACATGAATGTGAGAGGGTTTTGTGGAGAGAGGAGGATTAGGGCTAGTAAGGTGGGAAATAGAAATGGGAAGTACATCACTACCCAAGAAGTACCTATATAAGCTTGTTCTTAAAAATAAAAATCTTCTAAAGATTATTATAAAACTGAGATAGCAGGTACAGCTGGAGCCACCGATTGTACAATAATACAGTCATTCTCCAACCCCCACACACACTCCCTGCCCAGGCATCAGCAAGTTTGTAGGCATGGGCTCAGCAGCTCTGCATGCTAACCCTTCATTAATCTCTGTAGGTCTCTGAAGGAGACAGACACAGAGATCCAGTTCACTCTCATGGCAGGGAGAGAAAGACCCAAGAACTTCTGCTGAGGTTCTCCCTTCCAAAATAGGCCTCACTTTGTGAGCCAGAGGCCCAAACTAGGGTTTCTTCTAATGGCCAAGTGTGTCCATTTCAATTACACATTCAGAAACAAGGAACGACTAACTGCATGCTTAAGCTGAACATCTATCACAGAACTCTCTAAGTCACCACCTTGATGGGGGGCAGGCTACAGTAGCATTCTGTACCCTATGAGTTATCATGCATGCTTCAGAACCAGTGCCTAGCAACTCCAAAGTTAGAGGTGCCATCTTTCCCTGAGTGCAGTCATCCTAGTGAAGGACTACAGGACCCTATGAAGGAGAATTGAGTGAAACAGATGGAGCATACTTAGGCACTGCTACAGGAAGCTTCCCCAGGGCCCTGGTACCTTCACCAACTAAGAGACTCTGGTTTGCAAAATGGCTTAGGTCTGGGAACTGGGAGACAAGCCATAACCCACAGTGACTCAAGTCAGGTATTGGCTGCTATACTACGAGTATATTTGTTGTTTTTTCTGTGTGTAAATCAAGGAATAATCCAGTAGGTGGCCCATATATTTCTTTCCTGGGACATGATGACCAGACAGTCATCACCAAAGACCCCAGAGAGCCAACACTTTTGAGTCCTGGGATATCCACATTGCCTTTCCTGGGAATGCTTCTGTCTTTCCTTGGCTATTAAGAAAAAGCATTCAGCCTCTGCTGATAACAGCCTCTCTGTTCTTCTCATAAAATCAGGATAGCCATGCAATCAAGAGAATACCAGAGTAATACTGGACTTCAAAGGTGAACATCCCCAGCATTCCACTAGACACGGTGTGATGGTTTGAAAGAAAACAGGCCCCAAAGGGAGCGGAACTATTAGGAGGTATAGCCTTATTGGAGTAGGTGTGGTATTGTTGGAGGAAGTGTGTCACTGTGGGGGTGGGCTTTGAGGTCTCTGATGTGCTCAAGATACTGCCCGAGTCTCAGTTCATTTTCTGTTACCTTCTAAGCAAGATATAGCCAGCATAATGTCTGCCTGAATGCCACTATGCTTCCTGCCATGATGATAATGGACTAAACCTTTGAAACTGTAAGCCACAATCTCAAATGTTTTCCTTTGTGAGAGTTGCCATAGTCATGGTGTCTCTTCATAGCAATAGAGCCCTAACTAAGACACACAGCTTTTCTCTCTTCTTCCTATATTCCCCAATGTCTCAGTTATGAGTCTATCTTCTGGGAATTTTTATATACTATAGTTTGGGGGTACTATGCATGTCAAGTCTGTTAAATGCCCCTTCAATACCTGTCTCCTTGAGCCTTTTAAATCCCTCCTTGAGCTTTTGGAGCCCTTCCTCCATTAGGTCATGGGGCATTATGCATTATAGCATCTCAAGTAATGAAATCCAAGCCACCTCCATGGCCAAGTTTCAGCCAAACAACCAAGTAGGCTGTCAGAGCCAACTTTAGCTATCGAATTAACACATAAATCCCTGACCCATCTCCATGGATTCAGAAGGACAATGCAATCTCTTCCATCCTTAAGATTACCTCCCACATACATGTCATACCAAGTCTCACCATTAACAAACGTTCGCATCACTGTCTGCTCTCCCATCCCAGTACACACCTAACCTATTGAAGCACAATGGGATTTGGCCTTATTTATGGATGTAACAATAATAATCAAGTCTTTATGACCTGTCATTAAAGGGTTATCCCCTTTCAAGATATCTGCCTCATGAAAGGTCATCACAGAGTTTTCAAACAAAGAAAAACTACAAAATACACGGGGGGGGGGGGGAAGTCATGGATTTGGGGGGGTTTGTTTGTTTGTTTGTTTGTTTGGGTTTGTTTTTGGTTTTGTTTTGGTTTTGGGGTTTTTTTTATTTTATTTTGACAGAGGAGGTTCCTCTGCGTGACTCCAGGATACAAGAATCTGTATTCCACCAAATCCAAGCAAGCATCCCAATTCCAAGTGTGAGGACTGAAGTCTTCTGTGAGTCATCTCCAAATTTCCCCATAAGACATTTGCTGGCATTGTAAATTTTAATGATGCAACCCACACAATCAAATTTTATGATTCATTTTTAAGCAGTATCATTCCCGTGGCTACATAAAGTCAAAGATTCCTTTACAGATGACATGGAAACACCACGGCTCTCAAACTATCATTTGCGCTGAGAATTAAGTTACCTGGCCTTGTCACTTGCTTTCTAGGGAGTATGCTCCAGTGCATTCAAGGGTTCATTCCCCATCACATACATGCCCCACAGTCACCATGACTGAGGTAATGGCCAAGTGCAGAAATTACCAGGGCCCCCATGACATGTGCTTCAGTCGGCATTGAATCAAAGTCTATCACAGGTGACGGCATAATTACAGTGCCACCACAGATTATGAGTCTCCGGTTTCCTGTTGGCAAGGAGCTCAACACTTTACTCAAGGCCAAGGGTACAATGAAATCAATCAGCCTGTCTCTTGGGACCACCTGCACCTCTGTCAGTATCAATTAGGACCTCATCAGGAGACAGAGCTCATGTCCATAATAATATGAACATGAACTTGAGAATTTTAATATCAAGAATAATAATCCAGCAAGTGACAGTTAATCACTAAAGCAGCCAGAGAGGTCTGAAGACCCAGAGGCAGCAAACAAGAAAAGCAGTCAAGTCTCTGCAGGGGCAAAGTAAATAAGAAACAGATGGAGGGAATGGTGAGTGGATCACTGGATAAAGGTGATTGCTGCCAAGCCTGACAGTTTTGGTTCAATCCCTGAGACCCAAATGGTAGAAGGAGAGAACTGACTATTGCAAATTGTCCACACACATACACATATCACAGCAACACATAGATAGATGGATGATAGATAGATAGATGATAGATACAATTAATAAATAAGTAAATAAATAGCAAATGTTTAAAGAATTTTATTTATTTATTTATTTATTTGGTTTTTCTAGACAGGGGTTCTCTGTGTAACCCTGGCTGTCCTGGAACTCCCTCTGTAGATCAAACTGGCCTCAAACTCGGAGATCCACCTGCCTCTGCCTCCCAAGTGCTCAGATAAAAGGTGTGTGCCACCACCCCCTGGCAATATTTAAAGAATTTTAAAGGACAAAGGCATTGGGAGATTATTCTCTTTCATTCTGCCAATTCAGACTTCTGCTATGAAGGAGACATGACCACCAGAACATGTAGCCTGTAATGGGGTTAAGAAATTAGCCAGGCCATGTGGGCTAGCCTGGGCTATACTAATGGCCCTTGGAGTTGGATCAAGATTCAAGCATATATGTTTGGTCTATGTAAATGACTTCCAAGTGTGGACAGGTTAGCCTGGAAGGGACATCTGGAGCTGTCCCACATGAGTCACAGAGAAAATGGAAACTGAGTCTTTGCCTTTGTGGTAGGAAACAAAAAAGAAGGAAGGAGAGCCCAACCCTGGAAGGCAAGGACTTTCCTACTGCAAATCACCCTGGTATTGGTCTAGCGCCTCCTACTGACTAATTCGAGTATTGCTCCCTCTGACAAAATTGTCAAGGGACCAGCCTCAGTATCAAAGGGGGCAAAGAAAGGTGCATTCAGATCTCAGGGGTGATGAATCAGTAAATGGCACAGGGAGAGAAGCAGATGGGTTTGGGGAGGTGTGGAAGGGGTTGGGGAGGAGTAGAAAGCATAGGGGAGGGTGGGGTGTGAAGGTTGGGGAAGCAAACAGTTATCAAGGAAGAGGCAGAGAAATGAGTTTCTAAGCCTTTTGAAAGACAGGCTTGCCTGGTCTGGGGCCCTAAGGAATCAACACTGTCTCCATCTCGCTCAGAAAAGAAAATGCAGTCACATACCAAACACAGCTCAAGAAAGCCACATTGTTCCACTTTCAAATGAACAGAAAATAAAATTCCTGGACAGATTCCTTCTTCCCACCCCTGGGGATAAGTGGGAAGTGAGTTGAGACACATTTTATTTTCTTGAAAAGACTCTCCCAGCGCCTTGGCTCCTGCTGAGTCAGGCTGCCCCCGCCATCTGCAGATTTGAAGCCTTCAATCATTCATTCAGCAACATTTTCCACAGGTCTACAGGGAACCAAACACTGAGCCCAAGGGCGATCTTTGGTTGTGAGCCTGGGTTAAACCTGCTCCCAGTATCTGTGGGATCTTGAGTATCAAGAAGGCTCACTTCTGCCTGAGAGAAATGTCCAGCAACTGTTGTGGTTTGGGGCCAAGTCTCCAGGAATTTCTGGAACGATTACAAGAGCCATGGCTTTGAAGTCATATGGCATGGGTTCTAATCCTGCTTAATTCTTTTTAAAAAATGACCTGAAACATCATGAGCATGCACACACTCACACATGCCCACACACAGCAAAAAATCATTAAGCTGAACTATTGTAAACCATTAAGTTGAACCATTGTAAACTGGGAGCTGCCTATATTTATGATAAGAAATGCCCTTTATCAAAGAACAATGGGTCAGCAGAGAGTGACATATATACTCAGCCTTTTTAAATAATTTGCCTCATAGCCAATCCTGTGAAAGGGCACCATTGTATTCATGGGACATACTTAGGGGACTATACATGGTCACCTCCTGGTTGACTGCAGGGTCAAGAGCAAGAGGATCATCCTTGGCTTGTTGGCTCTGGGGCTGGCACTTCTCAATACCTAGCTGGGCCCCAACTCCTCTGAAAGGCTTGTGAACTCAGGTGAGCAGACCCACACTTCCTCACTTTTTCCCTCCAAATGCCAGGAATTCTGGAATACCAGCTTCAGGACAAGCCCTTTGCTGGACAATAAACACAGCAAGGTAAACACAGAAGCACCCCCTCTCCTCAAGGAGTTCAACAGTATAGGGCAAAGAAAAAAGCAATGTCTGCTCCTACAACATGTATCAGTAAGCTTTCAGTGAGTAACAAATAATTCCCACACCTCCTAGAAGAAAAAAATCCATGTTTATAACCAGTCCACGTTCTAGAGGTTGGTCGGGCAGCCTCTTCTAACTAATCATATTTACCCAAAAAATCAGCTGAGCTAAAAGGTTGACAATGTCTTCATTTGCAGGCCTGGCTGCTAGTACTGACTGGGGATGCACTGTGTCCCCTCCAGGTGCTCTCAATCATCCAGTAGGCTACACAGGTTTCCTTACAGGGCAGAGTAAAAATGAGCGCCTCTGATCTGGGACCTGAACTCCACACTCTGCCATTTCCACCACATTCTATTGGTCCAACCAAGTCATATTCATGGCTTGACCAGTCTCTCTGACATACATCTGAGTCGATCAGGTAAGGCTTACAGATCAGCTCAGAATGAGGAGGTGGGTTGTGTGTCAGTCTAGAGGCAAGCCAGGTCAACCCAATTATTGTTTTGTATTTATATGTGTGCATTCTTGTCTGTGCACGTGAGTGCAGGTGCTCTCAGAGACAAGAGGTATTGGATCCCCCAGAGCTGGGATGACAGATCCTTTACAATAGCAATGTATGCTCTTAACTGCTACGCTATCTGTCCATCACCCACTAACAAATTTTTAGCTCAGACTAGAGGAAACTGAATTGGGAGCCACTAAAAGAGGCCCTGTGTTGGCTCACGGTAGGTCAGGTAGTATGAGAACAGAATCTGTGTATCATAAGGCCAGTTTTCATGTGAAGGGAGAGATGCAGAACAGGAAGTATCTTGTCCAAGGGCACACACACAGCAAGCTGTGACAGAGCCACTGTGATGCCTAAACCTGGTTGTCAATCTGACATACCTGGGAAAAGGCAACTTTAATTGAAGAATTGCCTCCATCACATCGGCCTGTGGCCACATGTCTGTGAGGGATGTTTTTTGTTTAATGATTAATGTGGGAGGGCCCAGCCCACTGTGGGCAGCACCATCCCTAGGCAGGTGGGCCTGAGCTATGAATGAAAAATAGCTGAGCACAAGTCTGGAAGCAAGCCAATAAACAGTGTTCCTCCTTGGTTTCTACCTCAAGCTCCTTCTCTGCGTTCCTGCCTTGGCTTCCCCCGATGATAGACTGACTGCAACCTCTAAGAAGAAATAAAACACTTTTCTTTCCGAGTTGCTATTGGTGACCATGATGTTTATCATAGCCACAGAAGCCAAACTAGAGCATTCACTATGGTGCACTGTTCCCTTGAGCTGTAACCCAGAAGCTGCCTTCGCCAGGCACTGCATTTGTCAGGTACTTACTGAGGCATACCTAATACCCAGTGAAGGCAACTGGACCAGTGTCCCCTGGAACCACCTCCGTGGGGGGACTCTGAATGATGCCCTGGTCCATATCTCTGCTGTCTGGTAGACAGAAAAACCAAACCAAGCCTAGAATCTAGGTCTCTGACCTACATTGTACCCTCTGGCTGGTCAATCACACACACAGCCGCTGGGTGGCATTCAGAGAGCACGTTTATTTACAAAGCGCTTTACAAACATTACCTTACACCTCCCCACAGCCCCCTGTGAGGTAGGTCAGTAGTCATATCTACAGTTTACAGATGGGGAAATTGAGGCACAAAATGGGGGTGTGGCCTACCCCATTATAAAGAGAACTTCCCACCCTCCTTTCAAAAAACAATGAAAAAACAACAAAAAAGTACTGGTCCTCCATCCCATTGCACCCTTCTTCCTCTGAGCTCTAGGAGCGGTCACCAGCCCTGCTCTACCCTGCCTCAACCCAGTGGCAGCCTCACCAAGAGCCACAGGGACCTCAACCCCAGGGGCTGGGATTCAGCCTTGTGGATTGTCACAGGCCCACGCTGAGCAGGACTGAGCCATGGAGGCCTGAAGGCTAGGGAGGAAGGAGCTACGGTGATATTCTGCATATACTGGGCCAGGCAGGGATGGAGCCCAGGAGGGAGGCACAGGCCCTGTTGCAGGAAGCTCAAAAGCAGTAGGAAAGCATGGGGAGCAAAGCACCCCTGGGTCTGCAGGGGCAGTGGGATGGAGAACAGAACCGCGGGGAGGTCAGTGTGAGTCCCAGCTTCAGGACTCACAGCGGCTAAGCCAGGTGGGACTCAGGCCCTGGCGGCCCAGTAAGCCTCTGCCATGTGCAGAAGGGGCCACACTGGGTGCAAACCTTGGACACTCTCTTTGCAGCCCTCATTCATTTCTTGCCAAGGACTGGAATGGAGTGGAGGGCCCTGGCCTGGAGTCCCTAGTACTGGTTGTTCTGGCCAGTGTCACTGTCCCAGGCTTCTCTGCACAGGTCTGCAGGGCCCTCTGGAGGTGGGGCTGGCTGCAGTCTTGCAAAGCTCCTCCTCGGCCCCTGGGGGCCACCGAGACAGTGCAGTGTCCACTCCAGTGTCCTCCCTGTGGAATTATGGCTGAGCAAAGTTGGGGGCATAGGCCCTCCTCTCCAGTCTGGGATGATGGGCCACGCCCTGGGTGCTCAGTGGGTGTCCCAGGCCAGGTGCCTGCTATCTCAATTCCAGAGCCTCCAGGTACTCCAGGGCCACATCGTAGCAGAAGTGGTATTGATCCTGGGGAAAGAGAGGACCTTGAGCTCTGACCACCCTCTGGAGAATGGGAAATGACATCCCAGGATTAGAACGGCAGTCCAGAGTTGGGGGCTGGGCAGAAGTGCGTAGGTGCTGAGGAACCCGGTGGGGCTTGGATGGGGAGCTGTGACTGTGCTTAGGACATGGCTCCTTACCATGGTCTCCACCATATTGGGCTTGTAGTTTCGAAGTGTTTTGGCAGCAAAGAAAACATCCACTAGGCTGTGACAGCGGATCATCTCCAAGACCGTGGCACAGGCGCAGAAGGTACCACTGCGGCCACCCCCGTTTCTAAAGGAAACACAGAAAAGGTTTGGGGCAGGACCTGGGCACCCAAGGATGAGGGGTGGAGCTAGCCAATCAAAAGGCAGGCAGGGACTAAGTCAGAGAGGCCAAAGGTGAAGGTAACACTAAAGAGTCACGGAGGGTGGACTAGGCAGCTGAGGGATAAGAAGAGGGACCCAGAAGCCAGCCCTAGGACCAGAAGGCTAAAAAGGTAGTTCAGGGTTGAGAATGACATCCAAAGCCATGAATCGTATCAGAAGATATCATCAAAAGGATTGGCCTGTAGATTCCTAGAGAAAAGATACAGCCATACTTCAAGAGAAGATGACAGAGAAGGGAAGCCCCAGAGGCCAGCAAGCCCCAAAGCAAGGTGGGAAGACCAGCCAGGACCAACAATGGAGATACACAGCCAAACAAGCATTGAGCCCAGCTGTGGCCACCAGGAATCCTCTCCTCCTCTTGTCGCCCTGTTCCCATGACCCAACATGAGCTTCCTGCAAAATGGAAGATTTAATCATCCCTTGGCCTCTCTCACTAGAACTAAAGGCAAGCCCTCAGAGGACAGGGCCCAAGCTGGCACTGGGAGACTCCCAGGGTGCAGAGACATGAAAAAGAGGTGACTGTACCCAGACATGAATGAAAACATGCATTTCTGAGTGGAGGTGCATATCAGTGAATGGATGGGTGAGGCATGTACTGGTGAAAGGAAGTGCAGCAGGTGTACATGAATAAACAGAGACGAGAATCCCACTGGATTAAGAGTATGCTACATGGAGCCAACGAGATGGCTCAGTGGGTGAGCATGCTTGCCACCAAGACAGATGACCTGAGTTCAGACCCCAGGACCTGCATGATGGAAGAAAAAAGCAGACTCATGCAAGTTGTACTCTGACCTCCATGCACACACTGTCACACATAAACACATGTCCAAGTACATGTGCATGCACACTCGCATAAGTGAATACAGATGGGCGTGCATGCATGAATGCGCACACACACGCGCACACACACACACACACACACTAAATAAACAAGTGTAATTTTTAAAAGATTTTAAAGCATGCTGCATGGAGCCAGCAGGATGCCTCAGTGAGTAAAGGCATTTGCCATGCAAGCCTGGTGACCTGGGTTTAAGCCCCAGAGCCCAAGTAAGGGTAGAAACTGAGAACCGACCTCCACATGGGCAGTGCCATGTGCATACCGGCATATCTCACACACAAAACCCACATACACAAATGAAAAACTAATTTATGCTATAATCTCACAGGGTGAGGAATTCCGATGAGACTCTCATTAAACTCAGCTAGTTGGAGAGTATAGGCCACAGCCCCTGAGGCTGGACTCCTGTGTGCTAGCCCTGAGGGCCTCTGTCAGTTGCCAGCCCCTCACCCATCCTCCTACCAGGGAGCACTCACAGACAATGCACCACGGTGCGCCCATCCCCACTCTCTGCCTGCCACTTGTCCACCTCAGCCAACAGGTGCAGGAAGGCCTTCCTGGAGTCCGGCGTGTCCCGGTAAGCAGACCAGCGCAGGAACTGGAAGTGTCGAACCAGCAGGTGACCCTCCTGCAGCTAGGGGCACAGCAGCCAGGCAGAGAAACATGAGCATGAGAGCCCTTGATGACCTCCACAGGGTCACTAAAGGCAATCCTGGCCACCACCCAGACTCTCATCCTTGGGTTCCTCAGGACACTCACCCGAGAAGTGTTCTGCACCCGGAACACTCGGGCCACCAAATCTTCATTTGCTGTGCCAGACACAAATTCTACCTCCATGAGGCCATACTGCTGCCGGCCTGGCTCTGGCCAGTACTGCAGGCAGGGCTGGGACACAGAGAGAAAGCTGTGTAGACCAGAGCCAGTCCCCACCCCAATGGCAGCTCTGGGGATTCCACCATGGCTCAGTGCCTGGCTCCAGACTCCCCTGTGGCACACCTGACTCTCCACTATTCGCCCTTCAGAACACAAGGACAACGGCCCAGAGCACTGGCACCTTCAGAGTGGTCACAGCAAACTTCACAAAGAGTGTCATGATCCCCGTGGCTATGTGGATGGAAACCTCCACTCTAACATGCTAGCTACATCCCACACACACGTGTTTGTGGACTCCTGCATCACATTGCCTTCCTCTGAGAAGAAGCGGATAACCCCACCCACCCATCCCTAACCAACAATGCCTCCTCCTTGCCATCTCCGAGCCCAGCTCCAGCTCTGAGATAGGATGGCCCTGATGCTAGGGCATGGCTTCGTTCCCCACACTTCCCCTGCAGACCACATTAGAGACAGAGAGCAGGACCGAGGAGGCCCTCTGTGTGGCACACACATGCACACGTGCACTGAGGCATAAAGAGGTAACACAGCCTACCCTGAATCAATGAGGAAGCAGGAGGCTTGAATTTGTTTTACCTCAAAGGCCCTGGGGTGGGCAGTTTAGGGGTACTACTGCAAAAGCAGAAACTCTGAATGGAGCACTCCATGACTTTGGGGACAGTGGCTGTAAATGTACTCCAGCCTCACCCAGGCAGAGTTGGACTGGTTAAGCTGGTTGAGCATGACGATGGAGGTGCACCCATAGTCGTAGACCAGCCGCCAGAAGTCAGGTGTGGTGCTCTGCAGTGGGTGCAGGGTCACGATGAAGGCTGCGCTTCGCGTGTAGCTCTGCGGGGCAAACGGCAATCAGCAGGGCCCTCTGATGGTTCGGACCAGTACCACCAAGAAGCCAGTGCTTAGACATAGGTGACCACAGGCTTTCCTGCAGATTGGGCCACCCCAGACAGACTCTGGTGGACCCATTGCCTCAGACAAACCCACTGGCATCTAAAAATCAGTCCTCTTAAATGCCAGGCCCACTACACATGGCTGGAATCAGGTATCCGAGGCCTGAGAGACTAAGGCTCTTCTGTAACTTCTTCCCCCAGCTGCCCATTCCCACCCATGACTTTCCCTAGCGAGAAAGCTGCTTCTCCAACCCCCAAGATACAGATAGAACACCGAGGTGAAAGTCAGGATAGAAGGGAGGTCATGAAACCCCAAGCCTTTGTTCTAAACTATGCGTCTCCCTAGGGCCCTTCAGTAGGCCCAGACACCCGCTTAAGTGAGCCAGTGGACACATGTACATGTACACACATGACATGGGCTGAGTAATGGTGACTGTGACCCTCTCTCGTGTGTCACCCCTCTCTCCTCCCTACATGGAGGGCTCCCAGTTATGCCGTGCCTGGCCTGGCTCCCTTCACTTATCCGTCCCCTAATCATTCACTGTCTTTGACTCTTTCCTCTTAGCAACGTGTGTCCTTACTGCTTCACTCCTCGTCCCCTATGATGGCCTGCCCCGATGTGTCTAGGAGGGTAAGTCAGCCTGGAAGAGGGCCCAAGTCACACACAGCCTATATGGCGACATATGCAAAGCCACATTCTGCCCCCTTTTCTGCAACATTTGTTCTCAGAGTGTACATCATAGACTCTTCCTTCTCAGAGGGCATCATTCCTAGTCCCCAAAGCCACAGTACATATGTCCTATTTTGTTTGTAATGCCCACTAAAGAGGGTGAAGTCCCTTGGACCAAGGACAGGGGATGGGTCTGCTAAATGGTGCCTTCAGATCACAATTAGATAAGGGCCAGGGTTCAAGTCACTCACTACTCCAGACCAGGTCCTGTGGCTGGGTACAGCCCCATTGGCTCAGAACAGACTCCTCTAGCTCTAGATATCAGGTATCAAGTCCTGACCTCAAATCCTCAGCCAAAGTCACCCTACCCCAGGCTCTGCGAGAGCTGATCCTGGAGACAACCTGGCCTGAACTCTACCACCCAGGTCCACACTAAAGCTAAGTATAATGCCAGAAGGGGGCACTGAATGCCCACACTAGAAGGCTGATGGGGTAAGAGGGTATCGCATGGGCCTGGATCACTGAATGGGCATTGGGGCAGGGGATGTCCCTTGGCTCGGCTCCATTGACTCGGGCCCTCCCAGGAAGGGGAGTTCCAGAGCTACTGCAGCCTTCAGCTCTCACATCGGTCAGGGCTGCATTGATGTAGTTGTTAGGGTCCCCATCGGTGGAGATAAGGAAGGGCAGGCAGCGGTCCGGCGGCAGCACATCCATGCTACGGTTCTTGTCTCGGTTCCGGGGCAGCAGGGCGATGCTGCACTCCTCCACGTCCAGTGGCGGCGTGACCGAGTTCAGGGTCTGCAGAGAGAGAAATGAGAAGAGAGTATAGCCAGGGTTGTCAGGGCCCCCTCCCAACTCCATGGAGGACCTTGGGTTAGCTAATTAACTCTTGTGTTATGAATGGGAAAACTGAGGCCCAGAGAAGTTAGGGAACCACGCTGCCTTTCACCAGCTTGGCTGAGCTTTGGAGCGAGCATTTGTCACCTTGCGCCAGTGTGGCCTTGGGTAAGTGACTTTCCTCACTTGCAAAATGGGGAAATGATACACCTTTTCCATAGAGCATCTGGAGATCATGAGATCTCCAAAATGAGATCATGCCAGGCACTGAGCACAGCCTGGTGGACTCAGGGCTCGGTGTGTGGCAGACCCAGAGAAGACCAGCATCAGCTTGTCAGTGTTTTCAAAGATGCAAGCCTGAGCCCCACCTCGTCCCTATAGCCAACCCCAGACACGAGGCAAAAGCCTTGATCACAGCTCTGTCTAGACAGAATGTAATCCTGAGCACCTGGCACAGGTCCTGGCCAGGGCAATGACATCTCTACACCCCACCTTCAGGTTTCATGTGCCAGAGTCTCAGTTTCTCTCTTATTTGGGGGTATCCCTCCCAGGATCCCAAGTCTGTCATATCCCCAAAGCTGACATCTCTCTCCAGGAATCACCAGCCACATTTCCCAGGTCACCCTACACTGACTCCAGTACACCACAATCGGCAGGTACTGTATGGCTAAGGGAACATAGGACCTGAGAGGAGGGGACCCAGACATTAGCAGCCTGGAAAGCAGCCTCCAGCATAGTGAGCCTGGCCCCACCCAAAACAGACCGCCAGAGCCTAACTAGATATAGCATGAGGATCTGAGTTCAATCCAGGACCCACATTTTTAAAAAGATAACAATAAAATAAAAAGCTAAACATGGTGGCACAAACTTGTCATTTCAGTAATGGGAAAAAGGAGATAGGCAGAGCCACCAGGCTCTCAGGACTCATTGGCCACCAGCTTGGGTTACTTGGCAAATTACAGACCCTTGAAAGATCTTCTTTCTCTCAAAAAACAAAACAAAACAAAACAAAGCAAATAGTACCTAAGGAACAGCACTACCCCCACCCCACCCCCCGACACACACAGTTCTGAGCTGGTGGTGCACACCTATAATTACAGCACTAGGGGTTAAAGGCAGAAGTATCAGGAGCTCAAGGTCATTCCTGTCTACACAAGTTCAGGACCAGACTGGGCTACACAAGACACTGTCTCAAAAACAAAACAAACAAAAACAGCAGAACCAAGGATGGGCAGAGACCAAGTGTAGCATTATCACATGAGTCCCTGGACCCAGCTCTAACTGATGGCACCGTCACCCATCGAAGTTGCTGGAGCCCCTGAGCTAGTTTTCTTAGGAAAACCCAGAGAAACGTGATGGCTACACCTGATGGGAACACCCTTTCTTTCCTAGTGGTAAGAACAAGAGCTTAGAGAGGTGAGGTGACTTGTCCAGGCCCCCCACAGCTCCTCAATGTAAGCCTGGATCCGAACCCGCATTTATCTGACCCCAAAAGCCTGGGTCAACAACCGCACTAATACATGTCCTTCACTGTCACCCGACTCTGTCCCTCAAGCAGGGTCTCAGGTCAGTCCTTCCTGATCCACCCTTGATAGTCACAGTACTAACAACCTTCCAGTACACACTCACATACACCTACACACTCACACACCTACACACTCACACACACACCTACACACTCACACACACCACCTACACACTCACACCACACCTACACATTCACATACACACACCTACACACTCACACACACCACATACACACACACCACACCTACACATTCACATATACACACATACACACTCACATACACCTACACTCACACACACACCTACACACACACAACTACACACACCTACACACTCACACCTACACACTCACACACACCACACACACACACACCACACCTACACATTCACATATACACACCTACACATTCACACACACCTACACTCACACACACCTACACACACCTACACACACCTACACACTCACACCTACACACTCACACACACCTACACACTCACACACACCACATACACATACCACACCTACACATTCACATACACACACACCTACACATTCACACACCCCTACACACTCACATACACACCTACACACTCACACATACCACCTACACACACACCACACCTACACATTCATACACACACACCACACATTCACACACCCCTACACACTCACACACACACCTACACACTCACACCTACACACTCACACACACCTACACACACACATCACCTACACACACACCACACCTACACATTCACATACACACCTATACACCAACATACCTACACTCTCACACACACCTTCACACTCACACACATACATACTGCCATACCTACACACTCACAAACCTACACGTTGACACACCTACGTACCCACACACACACCTACAGACTCACACACACCTACATACTCACACATACTTACAAACACACCTACACACTCACACAAACACCTACACACTCATACACACATACCAATGCTCATATCGCACCTCCACATACACCACACCTACACATACACCACACCTACACATACACAAACATACACACTCACACACACCCCTCTCCTATATACGCACTCATACCTGTACATATACACCAACCTCCTACACATATGTACCCCACGCCTACACACATACTTATGTACCCCACGCCTACACACAAGCACACATCCATACTCACATACCCCACATCTTACATACACATGTTCACACACCCTGCACCTACCTACACACATATCCAAACCCCACTCTGTACACACAACCCTATATGTTTTCCCACACCCCACTCCTATACCTAACTCTTCTATACACATTCACCCCACTCCTATATATGTACAACCATGCCCTATACACATACCCAACTTTACACATACACCCCATACCTCACACCTATACACACATCCCCCTACCTGGAATTCTTCCCGAAGCTGGGAGGAATTACTCTGAGGGTCAATTCGGATCATCTCCCTATAGGTGGCCTTGAACTCATTGACAGGGATGGTGGTCTCCCCGCACAGGCAGGCCTCCAGGATTGCATCATGGATGAAGATGTATTGTTCCTAGAACAGGAGATGAGAATGTAAGAATGAAGAGGGGGCTGGAAGCTGAGCTCTACCAAGGACTAAGGAAAAACATGGCCACAGTTGAGGCAGGCGTACTTGGCTGAGTCCAACTTCACATCAGCTCATCTACTACATCCCAGGAACATTCCCAGGAGATCATCTGAGAGCTGAGGGATATCCCAAGATCTCAGATCTAGTGAAGACACAAACCCTGTTACACGTAACTCTAGAGCCCGCCACCATCTGACTCATCTGACACAGCACCATGAAGTGAGATTTAGAGAGAACTACAAGGCCCCCCAACTCCCCACTGCCATGTTTGAGGTGGTCCTGGGGAAGAAAGGGCCTAGGATGCCCCAAAGACATGTTACTCCAGCTCTGAGCTCCATGATAGACACCCTGAGACCTAGATGGAGGGGAGAAGTCGGGGACAGGGCTGGTCCGAACCTCAGTCTGGATCATGTTGACCCGCCGGGAACAGAGGGTCTTCACACAGTTGTAAATGTCCACGACGCCCTCACACTCAGCCATGTCCAACATCACGTCCAGGACGATGTAGCAGCCTGTGCGGCCAGTGCCTGCGCTGAGGGGAAGAGAAGGCCAACGCCACATCAGGGGCAGGGGCCTCTCGATCAGGGAGAAGAAGAGAAGTAGGGACCAGGGTATCTGCCACAGCTAAAAAACTTAGAGGTTGGGAGAGCACCACCAAGGAGGGGCTGTGGAGCTGGAGTTCTGTACGATGTGGCAGAGGACACAGTTGAGAGCATAGAGCAAGACCTGGGGACAGAAAGGACAGGAAGGAGGGAGAACACAGAAGTGAGGCTAGCTCAACTCGGGGAGAGGGACAGAGGTGATTCTCAGAATGCAGTCTAAGAACACACATTCCCCTTGGCTGTCCCAGGCTCCTGCACATCCTCTGAAACCCACACATTCATACCCATCCACATCCCCAGTTGGAGCTTCCAACACTTCCAGACACATGGCCCTCTTCCAAACTCTCAGAGCAATATGGCTAGCTTCTGTTAAAAACACTTGCTGCATGGTCCCTATTTATGTGGTCAGCTCCCTAACTCCACCTGGATTCATCACTGCATCCACAAGGAGCAGTGTTGATGGGGAGGCAGATTGGGAACGATGCCCCAGGATTCCAGCTTTGAAGCCACCATCATCAAAGGATTACTGAGAACTACATGGCTCAAATCACACAAGCACTTTGGGAGACCTGGACGGTATCCACTAGGGCTGAATGTTCACAGATGGCAGTTCTGCCCCTACACATGGCCCACAGCAATGTGTGTGCACTTCCTATCAAGAAGCCACACCTTAGAACAGCTGTTCTCAACCTGTGGGTCCCAAGCCCTTAGAGTCCTATATCAGATATTTATATTACAATTCATAACAGCAGCAAAATTAGTTATGAAGTAGCAATGAAAGAATTTTATCATGTGGGGAGATATCACCACAACATGAGGAACTGTATTAAAGGGTCACAGCATTAGGAAGGCTGAGAACCACTGTGTTAGAAAATCCTTAGTGCTGCCATTTTATTTCAGCTCCACTATTTCTGATGAAAACCAGTGGATCTGAGCAACAGGAGGTGGACAGATAAGCCGGAGCTTGTTCACCCTGGAATGTGATGCTGTGTGGACAGAACTCACACCAAAAAGTGGGGGAAGAAAAGTCACACAGCAGAGAGCTCACACTGGGGGACTTGATTCACACCAACTTCAAACCCACGAAAGGCTTCCTGCAGGAAAGAAGTCAGATTGTGATTGCTCGATTGCTCTGGGAACAGGGAACTTGGCTGTGTGTGTGTGTGTGTGTGTGTGTGTGTGTGTGTGTGTGTGTGTGTGTGTTTAATACTTGTAAAAAGGGCAGGGATTTTCCTTTCTCTGTCTCCCAAGGCCAGGATTACAGGCACATGCCTCCACACCTAATTTTTTACATAGGTGCTAGGAATCAGAATCAGGTCCTGGGGCTTGTATAGCAAACACGTCAGTCAGCCATCTCCTACCTCCATGCTCTATTACTCAGTCTCAGAAGACTGAGCTCACGGTTCAGTTAGTAAACCATCAGTTGCAGGTACACTCACTGTTCATGATATAAATTACATTTTGCATAACAGACTTTCCGTATCAGTTGGAATTCATTCTTAGAAGATGCTATCTTAATGAGCTCTGAAGAGAGAGACAGACAGACAGACAGACACTAGGCAGGAGGCTATAGGGCAAGGGAAATCAGCCACGTGGCATTTGGTGAGTTGGTGAGAATTCCTGCAAGGAGCCAGTATAAGCCACAGTTCCTATATGTTTGCAGACTCCAGGACTCCTCAGCTCTGGTAAGGGAGCCAAAGCTCACAGGATCTTTGGGGAGTCCTCTTATCTTCTGTCCCCACATAGGCTGAACCCAAGTCCAGTCCTCTTTGGGGACCATGACCCTGCCCCACCCCAGCCCAGCTCCCCCAGCCCTGGTTTCTCTCCTCGGGATCTCCAGGACTCCCACCTGCAGTGGATGACAATGGGCCCTGCATCTGGTGGAGTGGACGCCTTCACACGCCGGATGAAGGCCAGTAGCCCTGTGGCATGGTAGGGGACACCATGCTCTGGCCAAGCTGTGAAGTGGAATTGGCGGACCTCATGCCGGGTCGAGTAGCCTCTCTGTGGAAACCACAGTGGTGACAGTCAGTTGCCTGCAGCACCCACTGGATGCCTGCTGTGTGCAGGGCTCTGCTTACTCCTCATTGGTACAGACGTGGTACAGACGAGGAGAACCCCCTCTGCTGACTCTGTGTTTGGACTGAGTCCACCAGATGCTTAAAGCTCTGCTGCCTAACACCCACCTTATCCCAGGGCTGTCATGTAAACAAAAGAGCACTGTGACTCAGGGATCATCACACTTACACAGCAAGTATTTTTACCCACTGAGCCATCTTGCCAGCCCTCCTCTGAGGATTTTACAGAGTAATTAAGTGGGGACCTAGACCCTGATACATGAGGAAACCTCTGCCTCTCACTAGTCTCATCTGCAAAACAGGGCTGATGGTAATCATATGTCATCCTAGGGCTGAGACAATGCGTGAAGAATGTCCCACACAGGGCAGTCATCACATCTTCATATCAATGTGTACTGGAGTCCGGTGGGAACAGCCACCATCCCATCCCTTGGCCATGCTCCCAGCAAGTTAGAAGGGCTTCCTTGCACCTCCCTTTCCCCTTATATTTCCAAGGCTCAGGCAATATAAGCTCTACATGAAACAGGTATAGGGGAGACTCACCCGCTCCAAGGCAAAGGTGCGCACCACATACTCAGCCAGTGTCTCTGTCTTTACCAATGTGATCTTGATGTCCCCATACATGTCTGAGTCCTCAGGCCAGTAGCGAGAGCACTTTACCTGGGGCCACCATAGCATAGGGTTCAGCAGGCTCTTAGCCACCCATGAAGCCCACCCTGCCCCCAGCCCACCCTCCAGCCCTGCTTACCCTGCCCACCTCTACCAGCTTGGTGATCATGACGATGCTCACACACTGTTCCTGCCACACCATGCGCCAGAAATCGTAGATCATCTCAGGCTTCGGCCCTGGGGGCGCAGAGAATGCCTGTCCCTGAGCAAGGTCTCCCCTCCCATCATGGCCAGCACACCATGATACCCAGTGACACCATCCCTTGTTGGGAGGTTCCCAGGACCCAACCCCAATGGGGACTTTTCACTCATGACAATATACACCACCAACCACAGCATCATGCCCGCAGGGCCCTGAGATGGGCAGTAGCGAGGCAGAGGAAGGCTGGGGAGCCTGGTGTGCTAAGACCTAGTGAGTCATGTGGATGGTAGATCCTTGGTCCATGGGAAACTTCCAAGAGAGGAGGATAGAGAGGCAGTAGCAGAAGAGAGACAAGACTAGAGGGGACCCAGGTGGTCAGTTGGACCAAAAGGCATGCTCCGTGACAGTGAGTACAGCCCCAGCCCTTGCACATGCATCACCACAGGGATACACACAGCTAGGTTACTGGGGAGGGACTGATCATATCAGGAGGCACAGATAGGCAGGGTGGATAAGAGCTGCTGTTAGATAAAAGAGACTCAGGCAGGTAGTGGGAAAAGAGAGACAAGACTGATGGGGAGGAAGATGGGGGGCTGAGCAGGTGAGCAGGAAAGACAGGCAGGCAGCGGACATTCCACAGCATGAGAGGGTGCCATAGGCTAAGGGGCCAGGTACCTTGAGTGGCTATGAAGTGGTTTGACCTGTGGTAGCCCTGGAACAGGAGAATAGGGTGAGGTGAATGCCAAGGGAACAGACTTCTGCTCCCACACACTGCTGCCTATCACCCTCCTTCCAGGAGCAGCGTCCTCCAGAAACTGCTAGCCTCATGTCCCTGGATGAGGGTAATCTTGTCCTCCCAGTCCCAAAACAGAGGCAAGTGAAGCTAAGACACCATGGCCTTGCTTGCTATGGAACCCTATGGAGGGTGCACCTCTGTGAGCCCGGAAAGTCTCCCCACCCTCAAAGCAGGAGAGCTATCTGTTATTAACATGGCTGCTGTTCAGAGACAAATGAAGCCCAGGATGATGCTGCCCAGTTCCCAGAGACCCAGAAACATAATCCACCCTAGACCCCAGATATAGGAGAATCGGTGGTTGGCAGAATCCTCAGTTTCAGTCAGGACATTCAGAATGAAGAGTACCCTACCCAAGGACCTCAGCTACCCAGAGCCTGCGGGAGGAATCTTAAAGAGGGCTTCAAGTTGGAAGCAAAGGGCCCTTAGATACAATTTTTACATCTGTTTTTACTGATGATGAGGAATTTTCCTGAGACCCGGTGATGGTCCCACACTGTTCTAAACACTATTGTTTATCTTACATGAAAGAGAAGCCAAGAGCTACCTCATCCTCCATCCCCAGAGACCTCAGACAGAGCATCAGTGAGCTAAGGTTCCAGAGTCATGGTGATAGTCACCATACCATTCTAAACACTACCTTCTATCTGACATGAATTAAAAGCCAAGAGCTCCCTCCCATCGCTAGAGCCCTCAGGCCAAGTAGGAAAGAGCTGAGGTTCCAAAGCCACAGGGGCTCCAAGGTTACTCACAAGGCTGCACCTTTGTGGGACAAGAGCCAGCCAGAAAGTCTGTGCAGACACTGTGTTAAGTTCCAAAGTAGAATATCAGCAGGTGCAAGAGAAAGCAACTGCGCTCTGCCCCTGGCCCTCAACACAGTTCCTTGCAGTTCCTCTGGATCCCTGGGCTTTGGGAACCCAAGTGGCCCTAGTGTCTCACTGCCAGGGTCCATCCCAGCTGCCCTCAAGCAAGCACGCTTTCCTTCTCTTGGCCTCCATTTTCACTATCATAAAGTAGATCATAACAAGATTTCCCTCCCAGGGATGTGAGGAGTACAAACAATAATGTAGGTTAAGCATTTGTTGCCAGGCCAAACACAAAACAGGGTGAACAGCAGTTGTTATTATTAACCCTGTCTCAGAGATCTCCAAAGGCCCAGCTGGAGAGATGGCTCTGTGAGGTCCTGAGTTAAATTCCCAGCAATCACACAGTGGCTCATAACCATCTATAGTGGGATCTGATGCCCTCTTCTGGCCTGCAGGCATACATTCTTCTATATACATAATGAATAAAAGACCTTAAAAAAAAGTCTCTAAAGGTCACAAATAGTGATAGGCACATGCCTTTAACCCCAGCACTCCGGAGGCAAAAGCAGAAGGGGACAAAAGAACAGCTGGGATGGGGGGTGACCACCAGAGTGTTGAGGTCTGATGGATCTGGGTCCCTGTTGGCAAGTGCCAACAAATTCCAGCACTTATTAGTCAGTATAAATAATGAAGTAATAGAACTCAATTAAAACTGATCAATCTGATCAATTGAGCTGAGGATGAAGATCAGGGGTAGAACATTTGCCTAGCATGCAGAAGACTCTGGATTCATCCCACTGTGCACACACCCATGTGCATGCAGACACACACAGACACACACACACACACACAAACCAAAAAAAAAAAAAAACCCACATTGATCTCAGTGATTGGATATTATAAAATTCATGTCTGTCATTTCACCTAGAGGAGAGAAGTTTGGCACTTTTGATGCACAGAGACCCCGGGATAAGGCAGACTTGGGCTCAGAGGATGGGGGGTGGACTGGAAATATGTAGCGGAGTAGCCAACAAGGCTGAACCTTTTCAAGTCTCTGTTGCCCTCTGCAATTGGAAGATGACAGTCAGAGAGCCTCATGGTTCCCCTGGGAAAAGCCAAAACTCATTCAAAGTAGCTAACTTTGAAAACCCTTTGGAGTACTCTGCAGACACTATAGCAACCTCCCCATGTCCCAAGCCATTGTCTCTGCAGCAGGTCAGAGGGACAGCAGAGGTGAAGGGTAGGGATGGCCTGGTCCTAGCTGACTCTGCCTTCCAAGTCATCAAGCTTGGGAACAGGTTGCTCTGAACTATTTGTGCCCCTGCACCTAGCAAAACCTAGTTGCCTAAGCTCCACCCAACACAGGTTCATCATCAAATTCAGCCAACTCTACACCTCCACCCCTACCCCACCAGGACCCAGGCTCCACAGCATTCAAGCATTAGTGAGTAAGTAACAGAGGGCCTGAACTCAACTAAACAGACTGATTGGGCTTGATATAGCTGAATGCTTGCTGGGCTTAGGAGAGACCCTGGGATCCAGCACCAGCATAAAAAGGAAGGAAACCTAATCGATTGCCCAGTGAGTGGAGGCCTAGAATTCAGTTCGGTTGCAACTGTTTTCAGTCCTTTCCAGGATCCCATTCTTTCACTATTGGAAAATTACATTTTGAAGAAAGTATGGCCCACGGCCATCCAACCTACCTTGTCATGCAGGCCTATTTGTTTTGTTTTAATGTTTATTTATGATTTCTGTGTATGCACATGTGTCTACATAAATTTACGTGACCCGTGTGTACATGAACAGCAGAGGCTGGAGGAGGGCATCGGATTCCCTAGGACTGGAATTACAGTTGGTTGTGAGCCACCTGTGGGTTGTTGGGAATTGAACTCAGATCCTCTGGGAGAGCAGCCAGTGCTCTTAACCACTGAGCCATCTCCAAGCCCCATGCAGCCCTATCTGAAGCAAATGTACTGGCACACAACTTGAAATGTCTACATGTTCATTTTTTAAAAACACTACTACAATTTTGTTTACTTTGTGATTATGCGGGACAGTATACACGGGCAAGTGCTACAGCATATGTGTGGATGTCAGACAACTCACAGGAGTCAATTCTCTCCTCCCATGTGGGATCCCAGGGCTCAAGCTCTGGTCATCAGGCTGAGCAGCAGGGTTTTGTCTCCTGAGCCATCTTATAGCCCTCACTTCTTAAATAAGACATATGTTACTGTACAATCATGTCATACAAAGGACACCAATAGAAGTTTTTCTGTGCCTATGTGTGTATATACATGCATACATGTATATGGACGTACACATGTGCAGGTATGAGGGTGAGGGTTGTACATGCCAGCAGGGTACGTGTGTGCATGTGTGTAGAAGCCAAACAGCCTCAAGTACTAATCTTAAAATAGCTTTCTATCTC
The DNA here is from genome assembly GCF_943737965.1 of Phodopus roborovskii. Taxonomy (NCBI): domain Eukaryota; kingdom Metazoa; phylum Chordata; class Mammalia; order Rodentia; family Cricetidae; genus Phodopus; species Phodopus roborovskii. The sequence continues at coordinate 19,552,873 of NW_026126448.1, forward strand.
CTTGAAGATGGGGTCGTCTCTCTTTGGCCTGATACCTTGCAATAAGGCTAAGCTGGCCAGCCAGCCCAAAAGATCCACCTGGCTCTGCTTGCCCACTGCTGGGATTACAAACAAGAATCCCCTCATGGGTTCTGAGAGTTGAACTTGGGTCCTCACACTTTCAAGGGAAGCATTTACCAACTCGCCATGCCCAAACCCCCCTGAACATGTTGTAAATGATCATAACTTGAAGTAAAGTGAGCAGATCTCCTATACACTTCCACTCTAGGGAGTGGCACTGGAGAGCTCTGGATCTCATGCCCCAAGCAGGTGCTGGATCACACATCTGCACCCTTGCTGGAGTCTGAGTGGGTGGTGCCGGGGCGTAGCGAACGATAACGCTGGCTTGGATCTTATACAAGTCACTTCACCTTTCTCAGATTCAACGTTCTCACCTGCCAAATGACCCTTTGCATTCTAGGTGCCTGGTACCTGGCAGGTGCTGTCAGCAACACAACTGTTCACTGGCATTTGAGGCAGCATTAAGCCCAGTGAGACTTCTAAGAGTATTTCTTCAGAGTCTGACAAGAGGGAATCAAATAGTGAGATTCAAAGGCAAGCGGGTTAACCACAGGGAACAAGCAAGTCTAAGGCCAGCAAGGGCCAATATTCATCGCAACCCACAGGGGGCGCTAGGACTCAGCATATCCACTGTCTTTTGTGAACCTAATGGGCCTTTTTCATTTGAGAATTTTGCAAACCAACTGTGTGACTGCACTCAAAATAAGGGGCACAGCTGAGATAATTGGCTGCCTCTGCCAAATGTGACTAGGGGAACCTCTCACATCTTATGTTAGTCTCTCTATGTTGTCCGGAAGTCAGATAATGAACAGAATCCTAGTAATGATAATAAAAAAAAATGAAATATCTTTTTTTAAAGAAGATAAAATGGAAAATGAACCCACAAAATAGCAAAAAATACCAGTCATTAAATAGTATGAAATATAATCCTTGCATTCAGGAGGCTGAGGCAAAAGATTGCTGGGAATTTGAGTCCAGCCTCAGCTACATAGTAAATTCTAAGCCAGCCTAGCTACAGAGTGAGACTCCATCTCAAAAAGCCAAATTAATAATAATAATAATAATAATGATTATAAATACTACAAAAATAACATGTTTTAAAAATCAAGTCAAAGCTGGGCAGTGGTGGTGCACGCCTTTAATCCCAGCATTTGGGAGGAAGAGGCAGGCAGATCTCTGTGAGTTTGAGACCAACCTGGTCTACAAGAGCCAATTCCAGGACAGGTTCCAAAGCTACTCAGGGAAACCCTGTCTCGGAAAAAAAAAATCAAGTCAAAGGATGACTAAATTAGTTTGGATTTTCTTTCTCTCTCTCTCCTTTCTTTCTTTCTTTTTTTTTTTTTTTTTTTTTTTTTTTTTTACTTATTTTGAAACAAGTTAACCTCAAATTTACTATGTAGTTCAGGGATGACCTTGAGTTTCTTTGTTTTTTGTTTTGTTTGCTCTTTGAGATGAGGTCTTTCTACATAGCCCTGACCATCCTGAAACTCACTCCATGACCAGATTGACCTCCATCTGGGAGATCCACTTGCCTCGGCCTCCTGAACACCACCATATCCAGTTTTTATACAAATGTGGTCTAAAACCCAGGACTTCATGAATGCTTGGCCAGCATTCCACTAACTGAGCTGTCCTCAGCCCTTGGTTTAATTCTCCAAAGAGCAAACTATTTTACAATTTGTAAACTGATATTCAAACTTATTTGGTGGGGGGGGTAGCACATTTGAATTGAGGTTAAATGGAGGGCAAACTGATGGGGGTTGAGTTTTAAGTAAACCAGGTCTGTCTGAGGGTTTGGCCTCTTGGCATGGTAGAACAAAGACCTCCCAGGGCAGCTTCCCAGCTATACACAGCAGGAGGCAGGGCAGAGCTGGTAAAGCTCACAGGAAATGGCTAGACAGGGGGACAGCAGAGGCCAGCACCCCAACATAGCTGCCCTTGTTGAGAGAACAGAAGGTAGGAAGGAATGTCTCCCAGTGGGGAAACTGTCTTCAGCCATGGCAGCCCCTGGCAGGCTGCTGGAATGGGTGGCTGGTAGGCAGTGCTAGGAGACAGGAAGGAGGGAGAGAGAGACACACAGACAGCCAGAGTCTGTGAGAGATCACAGGACACAGCCATTCCACGAGACCGGAAAAGGAGGAGGAAGGAGGAAGAAGAAGAGGAGGAGGAGAGGGAAAAGATACTTACTTGTCGGTTTATCCGAATCTTAATGATTCCAGTGAGGGAACAGAACAAAGCAAAAGAGACAGATGTTAGGCCAGAGGTGGATGGAGGTGGACGGGGTGCAGGAGAGGCCAGAAAGGGTGACATGAGCTGGCAGGCAGAACAGAGACAGGAGGCCAGGACTTGGGTGGAGAGAAGGATGGGCATATCCCTGTCAGGGCCCAAGAGAAACCAACCAGGAAGAACCCAGTGAGAAAAGTCCACTGTCTCCAAGCTGCCCAAGCCTGTGAGACCAGGCTGGACTCTTACCCCAGGCAAGGAACAGCATGGGAGGCAGGGAGAAGGCAAAGGGTTCTGGGAGACAAGGGTTGGCACATACGGCTCCAGGAGGAAGATGAAGGAGAGAAGAGTCATCTCCTAAGGTCCTGATGACCTCAGCTCTGGGGTACTGTGACTTCCTCCTGGGCCTTTGCCTTTGCTCTTTGTACCTGAGTGTCTCTCCTCTTCCTCTGTGGCCACACTGCTTTCTCCACACAGCCTACACAGCCAGCCCTGGCTCTGCCACTAACTGGCTCTGTGACACTTTTCTTCTTGCCTGCCTTCCCAGCTAATCTGAAATGAATCTCCTTCAGGGTTAATCTGTTTCCCTGTACTAGAATCTCTGTGTCGTAAAAAGAAAGAAAGAAAAAAAGGAAAGGAGGAAGAAAGAGCGAGCAATGGTCATGTGATCTTATCTCTGTTCCTGGTGCCCAGGTGCTCAAAATATATTCCCTACACAATTAAAGGATGCTCTTCCAAGCTCAGCTTGCTGCATGGAGTACAGTCAAGCCCCTGGGCCTTGCCCAGTTTCCATCACCACCACCACCCATCCACACCTGGGAAGTCTGTCCTCTCTTGGATCCGCCTTCCCATCCAGCCAGATCTAATAGCTGTCAGGACAGTCAAATGGTCAGCACCAGAGGCTGCAGAGACAGCCTAGCTGGGGCTTGAGTCCTTTCTTTACCACTCTGGCTATGTGTCCTAGAGCCAGTAGCTTCACCTCTCTGAGCTCCAGCTTCCTCCCCTATGAGGGGAGGACATGCATTATAGGGTGATAAGGTTATATGAAATTTGAGATTATGTGTAAAGTGCTTATCACCATGCCTGGCACACAGTACGTGCTCAGTAAACATGCCTCCCTGTATATGAAGGACCACTGTAATCAAAGTCAAAACTCTTGAACAACTTCCTGGTGGCCCTGGGAGACAGTCCCAGTACTTAGCCTGCCATGCAACACCTTTACCATCTAGCCCTGCATAACCTCTTCAGCTTCACTCCAGAAATCACAAAACTCCTACTTCCAAGCTCTTGGCCCCTTGCTGAGGCAGCTCCTCCCTTCCCTGAGCCTCCCTGTCTGTCCGAAGACCTTGCTCTGCCTCCCTAGTACAGCCCTCAGGACACATTCCTGCAGGTTACCACCTACTCTCAGCTCCCCATCTCTGAGTTCCCTGGCACCAAATGCAACTCAGCCATTCAGATCCCCACTTATTCTCTGGTAGGTTTCCGCCCTGCATGGACAGTGAGCCTGGAGGGGACAGGGGCAGGTAAGCAGAAAGAGCCGGGCCAGGCACTCACGTCTATGTAGTTGGCAGAGATGTAGTCAGCATCCGGGTCTCCCAGCATTGGGTGCAGTTTCACTCGGTGACGGTCATCTGTGAAGAGAATGGCAGAGCAGGTCTGTGTCAGGGAGCCTGGGACTTAGTAGGTGGAGTCAGTCTCTTGAAAGCTAGAGGAAGTGTCCAGGCATGGCTGCCAGGTGACCTTAAAAGGACTCAGAGCTGACCCTGGGAAACTCTGGGCACTGTGAGGCTGGGCCAAGGGTTTGAGTCTGGGCATGGAGTTAAGGAAGATGAGCAGCAACTGAACCAAGGTCTCAAGCTCCCAAAGCTGTTTCCTCATCATGTCGACAGGATTATGGTGCCTCCCCTGTCACAGCACAGTGATAGTGATGGTGGTGTGACACTGTGCCCTCCCCAGAGCGTACTCTGGCCATTCATCTCTCCCTCACCTCCTTCTGTCATTGTGAGCCCCAGACCCTTCCCCAGAACTCACAGGCAGACACTGTCTCTTGCCGGCTGCCCTTGAGCTTGTCTTTCTTTTTGGTGGCATCCCAGCCTTCAAAGAAGCTCTGCCAATGGGAAAATGGTGGTCAGTGGGAGAGAGAGCCCCAAGACTCTCGGGAATGAGGAAGGCAGGGTGGGGACCGGGCACATAAGTGTGTCAGGAAGGGAGAGCTGAGCCAAAGGGAGGTCAGAGTCTACAGAGTTTAGGATACAGAACCCTGAGTTTGACCTGGGAAGAGAGGAGAGATTAAATGATAAAGATTAAGGGTGAGATTAGGCGTAAGCGGGGGTAGTGCTCGTGTCCAGATGACTGGGTGGCTGGGATCCAATCAGAAGGACCTCAGGATGAAGGTCAGGGGCCAATGTCAGGCAAGAGGTAGGTCAAGGCCAGCACTGATGTGGCTCCAACCAGAGACAGGATTAGACTCATGATCAGGATGGAGATGGGATGGAACAGTGAGAAACCAGACAGCCTGAGCTTGAAGGAATGCTCAGAGTCAAGGTCAAAGGGTAAAGTTGAGTTGGGCACTGTCAAAGGGAATGTCCAAAAGGGCTGCGCTGAGAAGTGCTGAGTGAGGCTCCACAGAACGGGCAGGGCCCACCTCATATTCCTGCTTGAAGCCATAGCCCTCTGCTGTCTTCATCTGGTTGATGTGTTGCAGGAGGTCAGCCACCCGTACTGCGGGGTGCAGCTGTCCTGTGTGATATGGGGAGCCCTTCCGGCCACATGGGCGCCGAGGGGAGCCCCCCAGGAGGCTGCTGGCCTCGGTGACCCCACTGCTTCGCTGGTCTCCTGTAGCCAGAGGAAGGGGAAAGACCTCTCACATATATGCATGCCCAGCCTGGAAGCCCCTAGCTGGACTCCAGCCGAGTTGAGGCAGGGAACACAGACAACATGGAGGGTAGCCAGATCATTCCTTAGAGTCGAGCTCAGCAAGGCTGCCCTGCATAGGGCCCAGCAAGCCCCTCCCTTCAGTATCTCTGGGTTCCCATCTACAAAATAGGCAGATCAACTGAAGTGACCCATAAGGTCCTCGTGGCTGTATCACCCTGTGATCCTGTGACATCTTCACACCACCCTGCCAGGTTTCACTGCTCAACCTGTACAGGCAGCATTAGCAGAGCCCTGGACATGCCCTCCTCTTCCAGGGAACAATCTGGAACATTGGCAACTCCCAGCAATTACCCCCATTCAAAGATGAGCAGAGCGAAATTAGCTTGCGCAGCCGCCCCCTCCACCGACGATGCCAGGCACCTGAATAGAGTGTTTCTCCTGTGCCAGCATTTTCATTGTCTGCCGGTGTGGTGACCCAGACAAGGGGGCCCCATGGACCCCAGACCCTGCCAGACAGACACACCCCCCTCCAGCTCTTAGAATCAGCATCCCCAAGTACATCCCACCGTGGTTCCGAAGATCAGGTCTGAGGCTAGGAAAAGCAGCTACAGTTTCTCCTACCTGGAGCCCTCACTCACTGTCTGGCTCCTATTTTCTCTCGGAAAAGACTGCATGGCTGGCTGGACACCTGTCCTTCACATTTCTCACTGGTCTCATCTGGCAGGGACTGTGAAGGGATCTCTGGTGGGTGCCTGTTCTTCCCTTCCCAGGGCTTCCCACACGCTGATGCCTCTGCCTCAATATCCTTCCTCCCCTGTCCTTTATGCCGGGTGCACTGACGTCTGTCCTCCAAGTCTCAGCTAAAATGATCCTCTAGAGGCCTTCTCCAGCACTGGCCTATGTTCCTCCTTAGTGACTCACAGGGATGAAAGCAAGATGCCCAGGCCACTTCCCCAGACCCCAGACAGATCAGGGAGAATGCCTGCTCAGCTTCCTATGCCAAGGTTTGAAAACTGCCTCTGGGTAGGAACTCAAGGCCATGGCAGAATCTCCCTACTTTGCTGTTCTCCTCTCAGCAGCTCCAGCCCTAAAGAGTGTCCAGTTAACAGAGAACAGTTCTCTGTCTGGATCCTGAGCTCTGGTCACTTACAGCTGGAGAACTGATTAGTTACTAGTTTATCATGCGGTCAGATGCCCCATGCCCTTAACTGTACAGATGGGGAAACTTGATGGGAGATGTCAGCCTGTAAATATGTTTCTTATACTGGTTAATGAATAAAGCACTGTTGGCCAATAGGAAAGCAAGAAAGGCGGGACTAGGAGACAAGGAGGATTTGAGGAAGTAGTAAGGAGGAGTCAACATGGGGAGACTGGAGAGAGCAGAACACCAGCCCACTCTCCGGTAAGATGAGACCACGTGGAAATACTTAGATTAATAGAAATGGGTTAATAATTAAGACAGAGCTAGCCGATAAGAAACTAGTGCCTGGCCAACAGCATCATACCTAATACAGCATCTCTGTGTTAATTGGGGCTGCCGCCACGGTGGGTCCAGGACGGTAAGAAAAAAACCTTACTCCTACAGAAGCTCAGGTCCAAAGAGGCAAGATAAGACTCATGTCATAGTGGCAAGTATAGCAAGAACTCAAGAAGGATGAGTAGGCAAAGTGCTCTCTGTGCAAGCATGAGGACCTGAGTTCAGACCCCCAGTACCCAAGTAAAGAACTGGGCACAGTAGCAGACACCTTTAACCCCAATACCTGGAAAGCAGAAACAGATGTGTCCTGGGGGCCTGCTGCCCAGCCAGCCTAGCTGAATCTGGTAGCACCCAGTTCAGAGTCTCACAAGGTGAGATGGAGAAGTAACTGAAGAAGATATCCCAAAAACCTCTGGACTCCACATGCGCCTGAAAACAGGTGGCTGCACACACACACACACACACACACACACACACACACACACACACACGAACATTTACACACATACATGTAGTTGCACACATGAACACTTACACACATGTGCATGCACATGTGTACACTTACATATACATGTTCAGACTCCCATGAACATACACACAGAAACACATGAACACACACACACACACATTAGATAAAGAGAGGAATAGATCTGTGTTTAAAGGTGCAATTCTGATGCAAACATAAATAATTAGGTTTATTCCCAGTAACCCTCAGGGCTTCCAGCATGAAGATATACATGAGAAATATCCAAGAGATGAATGAAAGGAAGGGTGCTTCAAGTCTCTCTTTGTGTTTTATAGAAACATCCTTGGCGGCTGCAGTACAGTGTGGGTGGAGACTGACAGAAGGCTCTAGATTCAGGCAGATCTCAGATCAAATCCCAGCTCTGCATTGGACCTTGAGGATGCTACTTAGTCTGCCTAAACTTCCACTTTTACGTGTCAAATGAAGTAAAAACTGATATTGCTCAACATGCCAATGTAAATGTCAAGTAATAAGACAATGCATAAGAGGCACCCAGAGGCTGGCACCAGGCAGTGCCACCCATGGTAATCGCTGGCTTTGTTTCCAGAAAAGAGAGTCCCTGAGTCCCCGAAAGCCAGGGCAGCTGGCTGACTGAATGCTTGGTCCTTCTCAGTTGCAAGACACTAGTGCAGCCTGAAAAGCCAGTCAGTTCCAAGAAGCAGCCACAACTACACAAGGTGAAGAAATTCAAGACTTCAAGAAGGGTTACTAAGGCAGGAGAAATGGCTCTGCCAGCAAAGCTTGCTACACAAATCATGCGGACCTGAGTTCAATCCCCAGCACTCATGTAAAAGAAATCCACACATGGTAGCATGCACTGGTAATCCTAGTGCTGTGGAGGCAGAGACAATAGGATCCCTGGCAGCTCACTGGCTAAGCAGTCCAGGCTAGTATAAACTACAGGGTCAATGAGAGACCCTGTCTCAGGTGGTAACTGAAGAAGACACCTGATGTCAACTTCTGGCATCCAAATGCATACACATACACAAATACATGTATACACACACATGCATAACACATGCATACACGAAGAACTTCTGCTGGTTCAAAGAACTCAGAGCATCAAGGAGACTGGGAGCTCAGGGGTTTGCTGTGGACACAGAGTCAATGGCTCACAAAGTGATCACCACGTAGGAAGAGAACCAAACAAGTGTGACAGGAGATTGACCATTTATCCCACAGATCCTGATCATCAGGCACGTAGGTCCAGTTTCTGATGACCAAAAACCCTGATGTGAAGCCCAAGCAGAATCCAGGCAGCTTACAGATGAGTCCAAGAACAATGAAAGATATTCTACAGACGAAATCACTGGGAAAGAATGGGTTCACATGCTTTCCTGGGTGCAGAGAAGCCAGGTCCCCATTCCCTTAGCTATGGGGCCTGAGAAGCACTTTCTATCCCATCCCAAGCTCTGCCCCAAGGACCAAGCTGCTCACCCACTAGCAGGTTAATCGATATCCAGGGGCTGGGGAGATGGCTTCATGGCTAAAAGCCTTCTATAGAGACATGATCTCCAGTTGCTCACATAAAGAATCAGGCACAGCAGCATATGTCTGTAATCCCAATGCTAAAGGTGGGACAGGTTGAGACCAGCAGCCCTGGTGAGTAGGGAAAAAGGAGGAAGCCAGGACAGAGGGTCAACATCTCCACTTCCTGGTGGCCTGGTGTTCTACTCCACAGCACCGTTCTCACACCAAGGGACTAAAACCATCGAAACAGTGAGCCAAAATATGCCATTCCTCCTTGGAGCTACTTGCATCGGAGCTCTGTAAAGATCTAATAGATGCCACGTGGTTTTCTGTGGTCTCTGGGTCTCTGGGTCTCTGATATTTGGAAAAGACAAGAAAGGAGAGGTAGACAATGCATGAGAGAGTCCTAAGACACAACTCCAGTCTCCTGGACACATGGTATTCCAGATACTGTAACCTGGCCTTCACTGTGTCCAGCCTCCCCATCCCACCACAATATGTGCCCCCCTGTGGCGTTTGAATGAAAATGGCCCCCAAATGCCCCTAGAGAATAGCACTACTAGATGTGGCCTTGTTGGAGTAGGTGTGGCTTTCTTGAAGGAAGTATGTCACTCTGTGGAAGCTTTGAGGTTTCAGAAGCTCAAGCCAGGCCCATGGCTCACTGGCTCTTCTACTGCCTGCCAATCCAGATACAGAATTCTTCAGCTACCTCTCCAGCAACATGTCTGCCTGCATGCCGACATGTTCCCCTTCCATGATAACAACAGAATAACCTTGAATTGTAAGCCAGACCCAATTAAATATTTTCCTGCCATGGTCATAGTGTCTCTTCACAGCAACAGAGACCCTAACTAACCTGGGTGGTGGTGACACAAGCCTTTAATTCCAGCACTCAGAAGGCAGAGACAGGTGGATCTCTGTGAGTTCAAGGCCAGCCTGGTCTCTAGAGCTAGTTCCAGGACAGCCTCTAAACCTACATAGAGAAACCCTGTCTCAAAAAAAAAAAAAAAAAAAAAAAAAAAGGAAAAAAGGAGGAGGAGGAGGAAGAAGAAGAAGAGGAAGAAGAGGAAGAAGAGGAAGAAGAAAGAAACCCTAACTAAGACATCACCCTATCTCAACACCCTCTCAGCCTGGTCCCTCCTATGCCCACCTCTCCGCATTTGTATCCGTGGCTCCTCATCCTACATGCTTGTCCTTCCCACTGCTGACTACCTAAATCCCTCTATGCGCTAAGATCCAGCCCCATGCAGCACACACAAGTGTTGGCCATTCAGAAAGACATGCGCCCAAATTGTGACTCTGCCACCTCTGACTATGTGACCTGGGAAAGTGATGTCCCCTGTCTGAGACTCTTTGTCTTTGTTTTGGCTTGGTTGTTTGCTTGTTTCTTTGTTCTTGAGATAAGTTTCAGGTAGCCCAGGCTGACCTCAAAGTCCTTATGTAACCAAGGATGATTCCTGCCTCACCACCCCAATGCTGGGGTTACAGGCATGAGTCACCACGCCCTATGTATGTCATGCTTGTGGTCTAACCCAGGGCTTCCTAACCCATCAGAAAAATCACACCACCCACTGGGCCACATCCCCAGCCCTCCTCCTCCTTCTCCTGCTCCTCCTCCTTCTCCTTCTTTTTTTTTTTTTGTAAAATGAAGGTTCATGATTACCACTAAGTAATGTAAAATTCAAGGATGAAAACTACAAAAAGGAAATAAGTACACGTCAAGCTTGAAAACATACATGAAATAGAAAAATTCCCTGACAACTGTAACACCAATTGCATCATTTTCTGATATATGTGTGTTATTTTTATAGACAGATCCAAAATAAAAAATAAAAAGTGACTCAGAAACAGGAAGTCTGAAAGCCTGGCTCCTCTAAAGAAGCTAGTTATGAGTTTCAAACTTAGCCTGGGGAGATGGCCCTGTGAGTCAAAGTACCCATCACTGACTCTGACCACCTGAGTTCAGTTCTCAATACCCAAACCTGCACAGTAAAAGTAGAGAAGCAACTCTTATGAACTATCTGCTGACCCCCACTTACACACACAGTAGCACTCATGTCCCTACATACACCCACATAAATGCACAGAAAACATGTAAATAAAAATGTAATGTATAAACAACTTCTCAAGACTCTTGATATAATTGTATCCAATGTTCACATGGCAGTGGCCCTGGTCTCCATTTCCCAGGATCACTCTGGACTCCTCAATAGTCCCTGAGTTCCCTGTGAGAAGAGCTACATTTCAATCATTGTTCCTTCTTCCTCCATCCACACCTCCTCCCACGGCTGTCTTTTCCAATGGCACTCAGCAGCAAGGCCTATGCCAACCCCAGATCAACACCCATTCTGTTTTCTTTAAAGAACCTTAAGGGTCCTTATTTATTTGTTTTGGGTTTGTTTTTTGTTTTGTTGTTGTTGCTGTTTTTCAAGACAGGCTTTCTTTGTGCAGCCTTGACTGTCCTAGAACTTGCTCTGTAGACTAGGCTGACCTTGAACTCACAGAGATCTACCTGCCTCTGCCTCCCGAGCACAGGGATCAAAGACTTGCGCCACCAGCACCTGGCTCTTTTGGGTTTTTTTGTTTGTTTGTTTGTTTTGTTTTGTTTTTGAGACAGGGTCTGTCCATGTAGTCCTGGCTGTCCTGGAATTCACCATGTAGACCAGGCTGACCTCAAATTTACAGGAGGCCTGCCTCTGCCTCTGGAGTACTGGAATTAAGGGCATGAATCACCACGCCCGGCAAAATGTAATAAGTTTTTAAAGAAATGTTAAGCTTTCTATAAAGAAAACAACAACCAAAAAGATTGTTTTTGATGAATTCCACCAAACTTTCCAGACATGAATTAGTCCATGATAAAGGAAAAATCAGAAACCCAGTGCATTTGTAAAATTCTGACACCAAACCCAACAGAAGTATAAAGCAGAACTATTTATGAGAAGAGACCACCCAGAAAGACCACTTGAACAATGAGCACAGTAAATTAGAAGATGTAAAAATATCACTCACTTCATTAACAGATGAAAGGGAAACCATGGCTATTGCAGTAAGTATGAGAGAGTACCTTGTAAGTTTAATGACTGTTTAGTTTCAAACCCACTTAGCAAACTGAAAACTGAAGGGTATTATTAACCCCAAACCCTCAGCAAACTATTCTCCATGTTTAAATGTTGGAAATATTTTCCTAAAGTTAATAAAACAAGACAAAGATTCCTGCTATGACCACTTCTACTCATTCTAATACTAATATCACTGTGACCAAACACCATGACCACAGCAACCCTTATTAAGGAAAACATTTAACTGAGTGGCTTACATTCAGAGGTTCAGTCCATTATCATCATGTTGGGACATGGCGGCACATAGGCAGATGTGGTGCTGGAGAAGGAGCTAAGAGCTTTACATCTTGATCCACAGGCAACAAAAAGTGGTCTAAAACACTGGGAATGGCTTGAGCATGCATGAGACATCAAAGCCCACCCCCACAGTGACACGCTTCCTCCAACAAGGTCATACCTACTCCAACAAATTCATACCACCTAATAGGACCATTCCCTTTGCGGCCATTTTCTTTCAAACCACCACAAGGTATCCAACAGAAAACCATGGAAAGAAAGGCCTAGAACAGTGATTGTCTATCTATGGGTTGAGACCCCTGGGAGGATTGCAAATCAGATGTCCTGCATGTCAGATATTTTCATTATGACTCTAACAGTAGCAAAATTACAGTTAAGAAGTAGCAACAAAATAATTTGATGGTTGGGGTCATCACAACATGAGGAACTGTATTAAAGGTTGCAGCATTAGGAAGGTTGATAACCACTGTCCTAGAAGAAACTGAAGAGCTGGTGTCTGCAGACCCTGTGACTATACTGGAAACCTGAAGGATTCTACAGATGCATTAGAACTAAGGAGAACATCTATGGAGAAGTATGAACTTGACATCAAGCCACATATCAAAAAAAAAAAAAAAAAAAAAAAAAAAAACCCAACTGCAAGCTAGGTATGATAGCACAGGCCATTAATCACTCTAGAAGCAGAGGCAGAAGAATCTTTGTGACTTTGAGGCCAGCCTGTTCTACAGAGCGAGTTCCAGGGTAGCCAGAACTTCGTAGTGAGATCCTGTTTCCAAAAGAGAAAAAGAAAAAATGATGGAGAGAAGAAGGGAAGGTGATATTTTAAAGTGTACTGCTTGCATTAGAAATCAAAAATAAGAACCAGTAAAATGGCTCACCAGGTAAAGGGTGCTTGCCACTAAGCCTGGTGATCTAAGTTCAATTGCTGGGACCCACAAAATAAAGAGAATGGACTCCTAAAAGCTGTCCTCTCACCTACCTACCTACACACACACACACACACACACACACACACACACACACACACACGTAATATAATTTAAGTTTCTGCATAAGAGACCCGGAAAGGATACAGCTTAGTGCGAGGTACTGTGCTTAGCATGTACCAAGCCTGGGTTCAGTACTCAGCATCAAAGAGTAAAGGACCCAATGTAGCTCCCAAAGGATGTACAGAATTTATGGGAAAAAAAGTAGATGTAAATAAACTAGGTGATATGTGTCATGCTCATACACAGCATTCCTGAGAGGAAAGATGTTTTATAAGACCTCGGTTCTCTTAAAATTGATCCATAGATTTGATATGAAGCCACTTGAAAATACAATTCTAAAGTTTGTTAGCAAAGAGATTGAAAACAAAACAAAGCCCAAAGAACAAAAGGGGTGGATACATCTCAAATAACAAGATAGCTAAGAACACCCCATGATTTCAGACCAGGGACCAACCAGAATACTGACCCAATAGAAGAAAGCCAGAACTCAACCCACACATCTCAACACTGTGACAGAATGACAGACAGCTTTGCCACACAAGCCTGGTGACCTGAGTTTGATTCCCCAAACAAACCTAAATGCAGAGGAAGAACACAGACTCCACATAGTGGTCCTCCAGCCTCCACATGTTGGCAGTGGCAAGCTCCCCTACCCCCACATCATATACACAGAAAATAAACCAAAACAAGCTTTTAAGAAAGAAAATGATACAGAAACTTCTCATTATTCCTGTGCATTAAAGAAAATCCTTAATTCATGCCACACACAAAAATAGATTCCAGAGAAAATTTTAAATATGAAATGTAATATATTAAGATTGAAGGAACAAAGGGTAAAAAATGCTTAATGACATGCGCATGAGTGTGTATGTGCATGTGTATATGTGTGTGCCTGTGTGTATGTGTGCATGCATGTGCATATGTGTGTATGGTGTGTATGTATTTGTGTACATATGTATATGTGTGTATCTGGCATGTGTATATGTGTGTATGTTTGTGCATATGTGTGTATACATATGTGGGGGGTATGTATGTGTGTGCACATGTGTATGTGTGAGTGCATGTGTGTGTATGCATTGTATATGTGTGTGTGCCTGTGTATATATGTGTATGCATGTACATATGTGTGTGGTGTGTATGTATTTGTGTACATGTGTATATGTATGTATCTGTGGTATGTATGTGTGTGTGCCTGTGTATATGTGGGTATGTCTACGCATGTGCATGTATATATATATATATATATATATGTGTGTGTGTGTGTGTGTGTGTGTGTGTGCATGTGTGTGTATGTGTGAGTGCATATGTGTGTGTGCATGTGTGTATGTGTGTATGTATGTGTATATGTGTATGTGGTGTGTATGTACATGTGTATGTGTGTGGTGTATATGTGTACACATGTGTATATGTGTATCTGTGTGGTGTGTGTATATGTGTATGTGTGCATGGGCATCCTCCTGTGGGTGTGGCTGTGGGTGGGTGCCCATGTGTGAGCATGTACGAATGGACATGTATGTGAAAGTCAGAGGTCAGTATTCTAGTTGGTCCCTGGGCTGAAATCATGGGGTGCTCTCCCCAGACCTGGAGTTCACCCCTTAAGCTCCGATAGCTGGCCAGTGAGCTCCAGAAACCCTCATGTGCCAGCCTTTAATGGCTAATCCATTTCTCCAGCCCTTGTTTGGCCTTTTAAAGGTTGGTTCTGGGTCTGAATTCAGGTCCTCGTGCTTGTGCAGCAAGCACTTCACCAACAGAGTCACCTTCCCAGTCCCTGAGAAAAAGTCTAAGAAAAACAGAAAGCAGCAGTCACAGAGGAAATAACTGACAAATGTAAGGACATTAAAATAAAGACGTTTCTATTCCTCCTAAGATGCTATAAATAACATGGAAAGATGAACTACAAATTGGGAAAAGATATTTGCAATTCATATGTGACAAATGATTATTATCCTGAATATATAAAGAACTCCTAAAAACCACTAAGAAAGCAACCCAAAAAACCTAACAGAAAATGAGGTGAAAGATGTGAGCAGGCATTTCGTGGAAGAAGAGACCTGAATGCCAATCATGACAGGAAAATGTGTTCAACCTCATTAGCACTCAGAGGAATGCAAATGAAGACTATAGAAAATCACCATTTCATACAAACCAGCTCAGCAAAGGAAAGAAGGCTGGAGAATTTTAATTCTGATGTATAGCAATGAAGTCTTTCCCACGAGAAGGGGAGAGCAATACTGCTTTGGAAGACATCCTAGTCCTGTCTCTGAGGCTGAAGGAGACGTACTTTGTCATCCAGTGAGTCTACTTCTGGGTTCTCATATGGAGGAGTGTCTACAGGAGCATCTAAAGACCTGCGTAAAAGTACCTCTCAGAAGCCCCACAGTGCTAACAGAAAACCAGAAGCAACAAACATTCACAAAGAACATAACTGGGAAGTCATCGTACAATGGAAAACTGTACATCAGGGAACAGTAGTGAACTGTAGCAAAGCCATATGTCCACATGGGCAAGGATGAGAACATGACATTGTCTTGAACAATAGAATGTGGGTCCCTTCTTATAAAGATAGAAAATGAATAAAACTACATAATGTGTTCTTTGGGGAATATATGCATGTGGTATAACTGACCTTAAAAGGTCAGAGAGTTGGATAGATAGACTGGAGAGATGGCTGAGATGTTCAGAGCCCGCTACTCTTTGTTGTTTGTTTTCTGTTGTTGTTTTGTTTTTGTGAAGGGTGCTGAGGTTAGAACACAGGGTGTCCTATGTGGTGGATAATCACTCTGCCACTCTACCACCTCCCAGAACATGCTGCTTTTTGCAGAGGACCCAGGTTCAGTTCCTAGCACCCACACCAGGTCTAGGGGAACCCAATGCTCTCTACTGTACTCCTTGAGTACTGCAAGCACATGATGCACATACAGACATACAGGTAGACACACATAAAACAAAACAAAATCTTTTAAGAAAAAGGCCAGATGATTATGTATAAAAGTTTCAGGCAGCATTTATATAAGAGGGTGGCAGGGGTGTAGCTGGGAAGCAGCACTCCCCTACAGTTCTGAACAGTCAGTGGGTCACTGGTATTTAGTACTCTTATGGCTTTAGTCATTCATAAACAGTGTCTCAGCGGCCTTCCCTATTTTCTTTTGTATAAATCAACACTAGCTGGGTGGTAGTGGTTCATACCATTAATCCCAGCTCATAGGAGACAGGTGGATCTCTGTGAGTTTGAGGCCATTGTGATCTACAGAGTGAGTTCCAGGACACCCAAGGCTACACAGAGAAATCCTGTCTCAAAATACCAAAACAACAACAACACTAAACAAAGTAAAAAGGTGGAGAATGAAAGTCAGGGCGTACTCCTAGCAGCTGACTCGCTCTGCTCTGGCAATCAGGACACAACACGAAGTGATTCACAAACACTGTCTCATTTGGGCATCATAGCAGCCCTGGGGAGAATTGGCCTACCAGCAAAGACGACCTTCTTCCCACTTCATATGTGAAGAAGCAGATGTTAAGCAACTTGCCCTAGGTCACCCAGCCTTATAAAGAACAGATCCCAGAGGCCAGTCTAGATCTGTGTGACTACAGACTAGTTGTCTCCATACCCCCAGTCTGGCAAACAGTAAATGCCCTATAAGAGGTAAGGGTGTGACATCGTCTTACTCCTGTGCTGGCAGAGTTCCTCTAAGCCCTTCTAAGCACAGTGTCAATACATCCTGTATATTCTCTGGATTTCTGGGGCAATATTGATACACAGAAGGCAGCAAAGCCTTGGCAGGGCTCTGTCCTGTGACTGTGAGCCTGGGGGTTGGGAGGGCCAGTACTTACCCCGAGGACTGTAGCCAGGAGCATCCATGAAGGACAGGCCCAGACGCTCATCCTCCTGCAGGGTGCTCTGGTCTGTGAAGCTGCGGTCCACAGCACTCATCATGTGAGTCTTCTCCTGGCGGTAGTTGACAGTGGCCTTAGTCATGTTCACTGGCTTCCTGCAGAAGGGGACAGTTGGAGACACTGGAACTGTGGGTGGGGCCAACAGCACCCAGAGGTGGGAGGGAAGGCCCAGCTCTCAGAGCCTTGGGATCAGGAGTCAGCGGCATTACAAATGTATATCTCTGGCTACAGAGAGGACAGAGCCTATCTATACTCTTCACTCACCAGCCAATAGCAGCCATGATAGCTGGGATCCTGTTTTCTGTCCCTTCTTGCTCCAAGGTCTCAGGAGACAGAGCACCAGTTCTCTCTAGACCTAATTAGGTGCCACTCCAGCGCCACCATCCCACAAACCAGACAGCCCCAACACCCACATCCTGCAAGAGCCCTGCCTAAGAGCTCCCTCCACCCTGCAGGAGGAGAAACAGGCCTTCTGAAGGTGGGCCAGGGTCTGCTCTGCCAGCTCAGGGGTCTTTCAGGGAACATAGCTATGAATCCTATCACCCACCTGCCTGGCCAGCAAATGAGTGTAGCAGAGGGAGGAGAGAGCAGCCCTGCCTGGGACACTTGGGGGGTCAGGCTGTGCCTCCCAGGCTCGTGGGGAAGATGAGAGGCAGAAGCACAGCTCTGTGGCTAAAAGAGCAAGATGCCTACGAGGAAATGACCTGGGGTCCCTGGGGAGGCTTGAAGACGCTGCCAAGCTGGCTGAACAATGAGGCCTAAGAGAACCCTTTGGTGAGTGGATACTGGCCTAGAAGGCAGTCTCCGGTGGTGAACCACAAGGCTCGGTTCCCAGTCAGGGGCTCTCAGCCTCCTTGCAAAAACTACAAAAACAAACCCATCAGATCCACAGGAGGCAGAGCACGGAGGGGCTAACGGGGGATACCTGACTCCACCAGCCTCAGGCTGATCTCAGTGTGAGAGGAGGTGGATGGAATTATGTACACACTCAAAAAGTTCTGAATTTAGGTTCAAAAATTATCCACATGGAATCACGGGGAGGAAAAGCAGCCATGTCAGCAATTCCTTGGAGTGAGGGGAGGGAAACTGGGGGCTGGTACTGGGAACCAGCAGGGTGAGGAACAGGTTCAGGAGGCATGGGGGCAGGGGAGGCAGGGAATCTCCTGGAGAGAGGTCACAAGGCCTGGGAGGGTGATGGTCAGGGCAAGGTGGCTGGGAAGGAGCACAGAGCCAGCTGAGTATAGAAGCATTGCTGGGGCAAAGGGGAAATATAGCACAAGGGAGGGGATGCCGTGGAAAGAGCTGGCATTGATGCGGGGAGGGGGGGAGTGAGAGAAGGGAGGGCAAGAGAAAGAGGGGGAGAGAGGAAGAGAGAGATCAGGAAAGCGGGCCCTGGGAACCTAGCGTGGTCAGAATTACTCACGGGTAGTAGGAGTATGCATAGCGGTCCCTCCTGGCAGCGTGCAAAAAGAAACAACAGTGTGACCAGGCTTCCCTCCCAGAAGGAAGGGACCACACAGGCCAAGGTGCCATACTCAGTCAAAAGACTGACCAGACTCAGTCACTGTGAGCTCGGACTGAAAGCCCTTCCAGAATCTTCCCTC
Source organism: Phodopus roborovskii (assembly GCF_943737965.1). NCBI lineage: Eukaryota > Metazoa > Chordata > Mammalia > Rodentia > Cricetidae > Phodopus > Phodopus roborovskii. The sequence continues at coordinate 19,571,349 of NW_026126448.1, forward strand.
AGTGAGCTGCTGCAGAAGGCAAAAAGTTTGAGGAATAGATGCACAGCTTTCACAGCCTCACATACATGTGCAGACACACATACACATGCACACTTACACATAATAGATAAGTTCACGTGTACATACACAGAAATAAACACTGGCACACAGATACTCAAAAGGCACCTTCCCCCATGCATGTCTGCTCTGGCCTTTGCAGACAGCTCCCACCCTCAGGCTCTCCTCTGCAGTCTCCACAGCCCCTGAGCAGGCAGTCCTGCATATGCACCTCAGCCTAGGATGGAGAATATCTAGGGACAAGAAAAGGCAGGGTAGAGAAGCCCTAGCAGGGTGGAGAAGCCCAGCAGGGTGGAGAAGCACAGCAGGGTGGAGAAGCCCTAGCATGGTGGAGAAGCCCTAGCAGGGTGGAGAAGCCCTAGCATGGTGGAGAAGCCCAGCAGGGTGGAGAAGCCCCAGCAGGGTGGAGAAGCCCAGCAGGGTGGAGAAGCCCTAGCAGGGTGGAGAAGCCCCAGCAGGGTGGAGAAGCACAGCAGGGTGGAGAAGCACAGCAGGGTGGAGAAGCACAGCAGGGTGGAGAAGCACAGCAGGGTGGAAAAGCACAGCAGGGTGGAGAAGCCCCAGCAGGGTGAAGAAGCACAGCAGGGTGGAGAAGCCCCAGCAGGGTGGAGAAGCCCAGCAGGGTGGAGAAGCACAGCAAGGTGGAGAAGCACAGCAGGGTGGAGAAGCACAGCAGGGTGGAGAAGCCCCAGCAGGGTGGAGAAGTCCCAACAGGTTAGAGAGGCCCCAGCAGGATGCCTAGGCAAACCCAGGGCCCGCTCTTTCCACCTTGACTGACTCTGACTATGGAGTTCATTAAGGAACCAGGCCACCTTCTCTCTGGGCACCCAAAGCTTGTGTGAAAAGCCTCATGTTGAAGTAAGACTGCTACTGAATAGTAGTAGTACACTTGTCCAACATGCTCAATGCTCAGGTCTCAATCTCCAGCACTGAAAAAAAATATTCCCATTTCACAGATGAGGCCACTAAGTCACGGTTGTTATGGCAAAAGCCAGAGTTCCCTAGGTCTCAGAAATTGTCTTGAGACCCTGGCCCAGGAACTCCCTCAGTGCTCACCCCCAGGGCAGACCCAGGGGTGGGTACTGTACCTCCTACTCAGCCCGTTACATTCGCAGCACAGGCTGATCTGAAACCTGTTCAAACCCCACAATGCAAACTTGGCAGGGGAGCCCTGAGAAGTCCACTGGCTCCCCAAGGCCATGACCAGGGGGCACAGTGACAGGCCACAGTGCAAATGAGTGACTTTTAGAACAAGTAGCAAAGTGGGGAGGAATGGTCCTAGGGGCTTCGGAGACAGCCTGGACAGCCTGGATACATGAGATAGAGACTATACAAGGGCGGTCTCCTCGTGACACCCTGACTACACCTATGGCTCACTCTGTCCTGGCCAAGGCTCTATTTGCAGGGTGTGTGGATGATATCCTACATGGCCAATTCTCTCCCCTCAGGAGCCTTCGCGGCTGTGGTGAAGTTCAGAAGCCTGACGCAGAGCAAGCCCCAGCTCTTTACCTAGAGACTCGGGCAACTCACTTTGATTACAGCTTCTCCACCAGAGAAAAGGGAGTCAGGCCTGCTGTTTGTCAGGATCCAAGAAGGAAATGTTCTCGGATAGACCCCAAGTGCCAGAACCTTGCCTGGCACATTCTGGGTACTCAGTAGCTAACGCTCCTGGCACACAGTCATCCCTCATTAAGTGATCGTTAAAGATAGTGTGTCTCAAGACACTGTTCTTCGACTTCAGAAGAAAAAATCTGAGCCGGAGCCCAGGACAGGCAAGCCATCCCACACCCAATCTCCAGTCCACTGCCATACCCCATCTCTATCGTTGATGGCCCTAGCCAGCTCTTTGTCCCCTCCCTGGATCCTACTTATCTGCTCCTGGCAGCCCAGAGAACCGGTGCCAACCGGCCTGCGTGTTCCCAGCCTGGCAGCAGTAGGAGCTACAGAAGCCAGAGTCCAGACGGGGAAGGATGAGGCTGGATCTGCCTCTGGCTTCTAGGGTAACCTTGGGCAGGGCCATTGCCTCCTCTAGGCTCAATTATGGTTCTTGAGCCACCATGTTCTGGAGAGGCCTGATGAGAATGGGATAGTGTGTGGCTGCAGAAGGAGGAGTCTCAGGAGCTCCCAGCCTGCCTCCAACTCTTGCTTAATTCACTGAGCTCCAGGTGGGGAGGGTGTTTTGTTTTGGAGCTTTGAGCTTTTAGCTTTTGTTTTGTGTTTGAAACAGGATCTCATGTAACCCGGGCAAGCTTTGAACTCAGTATACGGCAGAGATGACAAAGATGGCCTTGAACTTTTTGATCTTCCCGTGTCCATCTCTGGAATGTTAGGATGACACATGTGAGCCATCATTTCTAGTCTATACCAGGCTGGGGGCCAAACCTAGGACTCTGTGTATGCTAAGCAAGCACTCTGCAAAGTGAGGAGATCATCAGCTTTGACAGGCTCTGTCGCTTTGAAACCATTCTAAACACTAGACCAGATGTCCTTCAACTCCCTGGCAGCTCTCTCACTCTGGGGCTCTGAGTTTGCACAATCAGTCATGGCAGACACCTTGGCTAGGGGGCCAAGTCACAGTCAGGTCACCGCTGTGCCTTCTATTGGAACAGCCCCTGTAGGGCAAAGGAGGGCAGTGCCTGCTTCCAGCGCAGCTCCTTGGCACCAGGTAGAGTACCCATTCCTGGATAGTGGCTCTTGGCACCAGCCAGACCTGTGCTCCAGCCACAACAGCGGCCTTTGCTGAGTCCCTGACTCCCACTGGCCAGCGTGTGTTCATCCACAGGCCCAATGCCCAGGCTGGCAGCCCTCCACATACTTCACCACCAGCAGGGGCTGCTCTACCACAGAGCACGGCTCCTCTGTGCCCAGCAGACCTTCCAGGGGTAGGAAGTCCCTGGTGGGCCAGGAGCACTAGCCCTACTCACCCTTTGCGAATGATGACAATGATGGCCCCCAGGAGGAGAATGAGAACAGCAAGGCCACCTGCACAGATGCCCAGGATGAGTCCCATCTCCTCTGACCTCTGGGACACTTCGAGGGGTCGCTTGCTCTCCTTGCAAGCAGCTGGGGAGAATGAAAAAGGCAGAGGATCAGAGACCGCCTGGCCCTGTAGGCCAAGGTCTGAGCACTGAGGCACTGAGCAAGCTGCCCAAACAGCTCTCTCTCAGCATGCTCTCCTCCTCTCGGTCCCCCTAGAGACACCCTCCCCCAGCATCTTCATACAGAGAACCGGGGATACCTGGGGCCTTCAGACCCCTTACCCTCCTGCCAGGTGATGGAGGAGGAAAGTGCAAGTGCCACAGCTGAGATGAGACATCCCAGGATGTAACCAACCACATTCCGTGTCTATAAGAGTGGCGGTCCTCACGCCTCCCTGCCTGTCCCCACCTGTCTCTCCCACTATAGGGAAAGGAACAGATACAGAACCCAGAACCAGGGACCAGTTACCAACATCACCCTCAAGACAAGCTTCTTTCCACAGGCTGGTCCCCGTCTCTGTCGGGGGCCCTTCTGTCACTATGGGGAGTGTGGATGGTGGGAGAGGCTGCCTGTTGTCCAGCTTGAGAGAAGAAGCCCTTGAAGTGGGCACCAGGGAGCTAAGCCGGGAAGATCTTGCTAACTGGGGCCTGCCATCCACAATCATAGGCTCCCATAGCCCTGTGTGCTCCCACAGATGAGAGGCTGTGCCTGGGCAGGGCTGAAGACGCCCAGCGTACTCACCTTTCCTGGCAATCCGGATGCAGTTCAGCCGGGTTTCCTGGAAGTACAGATAAAGGGGCTCAGTGACACAAAAGCCAACCCCATGCTCCACCGCTCAGGAACCCCATCAGGATCACTTGTACTTAGCCAGGGCTCACATGTAAGGTACAAACTGCTAACTAAGGGCTCTCCATAGACTTGTGCCGTAAGACCAATGTGATCAGGGACACAAAAGCAGCATGGGGAAGTGGGGTAGGGCCTCAGACATGAGAGCAGGAACAAGATCTAGGGGTCTGCTAAAAAAAAAAAAAAAAATGAACTCCTGGAGTGCTAAAGATCCAGAAGCCTGGAGAACAGGGCAGAGCCCAGGGCGGAGGTGAAGTCTGGGGCAGAGGTAGGGCCTGAGACCCTAGTGGTGGGCTTCTTGGGAAGAGGTGTCTGAGAAAAGGCAGGGCCTCAGGAAGCAAGGGAGCCTGGTCAACAGGCATGTTGGGGCATCTGTGGGAAGAAGCCTGATATCGGGAGGGCGTGGCTCAAGGAAAGGAGGTTAGGGTGTAAGACTAGGTCTCAGGCCCCAGTGGTAGGTCTCCCCACCCTACAACCCACCACCCCAGTCTACACCACCAGGACCCAGCCGGTCCCTCACCCCTTTCAATTGGCTTGCTGCCTGGAAGTAGATGAGGTAGGCCTTCCTGGGCTCAAGCGGTGGATTCCAGAAGCCACCATAGGTCTGGTTGTCCCCCACAGTGAAAGGCATGGCCTCAAGCAGGCTGCTGGCAGCCAGCTCAGCCCCAAAGTAGTGGACCAGGCCGCGAGCCAGTGCCGTCTCAAAGGTCAGAGGTACGGAGAAGCAGTCCTGACCTCCTGGCTCCCTCCGCAACCGCCGTGGTCGCTCTTCCTCCACAACCACCTGGTACACGCTGGACAGGGAGGAGATGTGCAAGTGACCACAGGGGGCCCAGACAGCCTTCAGATGGTGAAGGTCTTTCTAACCCAGCAAGTCACAGAAGCTCCCAACCCTCAGTTTCCACCCCTGTAAGATGGGAGTGAACCAGGGTGTAGCTAGCAAGGACACTTAGCTAGTGAGTGTCCGTTGTTATTGCTGCCACCAATTGTAGCCTTCCTCCGTGGGACTAAACCCTAAGGTGACACAGAACCTGGAATGCCACACATCCCTTGTCTCTTCCCTGGGTAAAGGGTAACTAGGTAAGACCACATTTACTGTGCTCAGATGTGAGGCCCTGTGCTGGTACTGAAGGATCTGGGCCTCCTGGAACTAACTGTCCCCAGCAGGAAAGAGACAATCACAAAGCAAACAAGCATATCCTGGTGCTACCATCTGGACCCCTCTGAACCCTCAGACAACCCTGTCTGCAGGCTGGAGCCCACTGTGTTGGGCAGGGCCCTCCTGCCCTGTCTTATGTCTCTCCTCCTCGCCACTAGGGTTCTGTTTATTTTAGCACCTCGAGGAAGGGGCTTTGGCTATGGGCTCCTCCAGTCCACTGTGGACCTACATTGTAAAGATCTGTCACTCAAATTGGTATAATAAAACAATGGCTGGCCAGTAGCCAGGCAGGAAGTATAGGCGAGAGGACCAAACTAAGGATGATGGGAAGGAGAAGGGAGGAGTCTGAGGAATCACCAGCTGATGCAAAGGAAGTAGGAAAGTACCATGTTAATAAAGGTACCGCGGGTGGCAGAGGGTAAATAAGGAATATGGGTTAACTTAAAATGTAAGAGCTAGTTAGTAATAAGCCTGAGCTATCGGCCAAGCATTTATAATTAATATAAGATTCTGTGTAGTATTTTAGGAACTGGCAGGAAGCAGAGAAACATCCGCTTACACGAATTTGTGGTCTGATATGTTTAAATCTTTCCCGTCAGCCTCCATCACAGCTCAGCCTGGGACACCTGTTTCGGACACCAACCTCTCCTCTGAGAAGTAGGAATGCCTCTGCCTTCCCTCCAGTTTCTAGTGCAAGGAGTCAGTTCACTGCCTGTCACAGAACTGCGGCAAACACCAGCCCAGATCGCTCTCAGCAGCACCCCCCCCCCATGCTAGGGTCCAAGGAGCGGACAATAATACACATTAGCCTCAAGCTGAAGTGATGTCTAAGGAAACGCAGCCTCAGAGAGATGAGGGTCTCCCTGCTCACCACGTCCCATTTCCTTATTCCCATCTAGCTTGACTATCCCAGCTCACAGAATCCCTCGAGAGGACACTGAGGGAGAAGTTTCCCAAGACCTCCCTGGAGATGCCACACAAAGACCTGGAGGCTTCAGCAACAAACACAACACCCACAGGGGCCTGAAAGTCCACAGGGTCAAGGCAGGCAGTGGTAGGAAATACGGGGGAGACCCAGCAGGTGAGGAAGAAAAGGTAAAGGACAAGATGAGAAGGTAGAGCGATCCAACCACCTTCATGGGACAGCCCTTAGTCCCCACTAAAGGAGACTGAAGTGGCAGAGAGGCTCTGTGACTTCCAAAAGTCACACCTACCCTCACATTTTCATGCCAAAGACACCACAAAGACAACCTCAAGATGACCCCACTCTCACATTCCCAATCTTTAATTCAGCATGCATGAGCCGCATGAACACGCACATGTGCACCCATGCACACACACACACACACACACACACACACACACACACACACACACAGCAGAGGTTTTGCAAGTTAAGACAGTTAACATAGCTGGCAACTTGACTAGACTGAAAAACACCTAGGAGATTGGTAAAGCACACTTCTAGGAGTATGTTCAAGGATGTGTCCAGAGAGGGTCATCTAAGAGTGGAAGACCTGTCATGAATGTAGGGTACAGATGGAATAAAGCAGGGAAAGGACAAAGCCAGCCAGCTGGAGCCTAGGTATTCTCTCTGCTTCTCAGTTACCCTGAGGTCAATCACTCCCCCATGCCCCATGTTCTTGACACCCTGATGTTCTGCCTAAGTGCACAGGGCCAAGCGACCATAGACTGAAGCCTCTGACACCGAGTCAAACTAAGTCCTTCCTCCCTTCATTTGTTTTGCAAGCATGTTTAATCACATGCTCTGCACAGGGTTCAATGATGTGTAAGTGACTTTGTGCACTGTCGAGCTGACCATGAGTCACACCTGCATGAGCATCCACACACTCTCAAACACACGCAGACTCATACTGACAACCCTCTCCCCCCGCCACACCCAGTGCCTCTCAACCACCCTCACATCTCCATGCCAAACACATCACAAAGGCAACAACCCTGAGATGACCCCACTCACACAGACTCCCCATTTGTACTCTAACACACACACACACACACACACACACACCAGAGGAAGCCATTGTGACATCAATAATCCCAGAGCCTCCAGAGAATTGGGAGCAGAAAATCTAAGTGCTAGGCCATCCCATAGAGATGGCCTTAACTAGCTGGTTCCCTAGCCTTCTATAGAGATACCCATCCCTGTATCTCCAAGAACAGAACTAGTTAGAAAATACAAGGCCCCAAGATTTTCACTTCCAGATGTCTAACGAACCACCCTGGGGAGGCCTAGTTCTTCTCCAAACTGGACACTGTCCAGGAAACCCATGATAGTTACCAGCTGGAAATGAGTGGCTTCAAGCTTTCTACTACTCAGAATCATGGTGTGCCCTCCTCAACCCTGAGCCCAGGCAGGAAGGAAACAGGGTAACCAGAGAGCTGGCCAGCTCAGGAGAGGCCTGTCGCCTACCCACTCCGTACAGGCTTTCCCACCTTATGGGTGCTCCACGGCCCTGGGCTGGCCTCAGCAGCACTGTGATGGTGTTCTCAGACTCGCCCAGGGGTGATGGCATGTCAGCATAATCAAAGCTCGGAGCTGAAAAGAGACAGGGACACAAGCATGGCACCTGGCCACTGGGCCAGAAAGGCCAGACGACCTCCAGCCCCTTTACCTACTATTCCCCTGATCTAAGCTTTCGTGGCCCCCAAACTTAGTCTCTGACTTCTGATCTCAACCATCTGATTCCACCCACCATAGTCTCCTGACCCCTCTGATTTAGTCCCAACTCCTGACTTGAAACCTTTAAATAGTTCATTTATCTCAGCAAGGTCCTCTGTACCCACACTAGGCTGTTCCACCCTTGGAACCCTGAGACCCTAGGCCTCCTCCCAAGGAAGCTCACCTGAGATGTTGGTGGTAATCTCGGTAAGAGCCGCCTGGCCGAAGCCCTTGCTGGTACGGGCACGAACAGAGAACAGGTAGGTGGTACCCGGGTGCAGGTTGGAGAAGACGTGGTAAGTCTCGTTGCGGAGTTTAGAGATAGTGCGTCGTGGGCCGGGCACATTCACTGCTGGGTCCGAGGACTCGATGCTTTGGTAGCTGATCTGGGGGCAGAAGGGGCAGGTAGGTGGTTCAGGACAGGGATGGGTGTCACTCAGTATCACAGGAACCCCACCCACCACCCACTATCTTCCATGGAAAATTAGAAATCCACCGGGCTGCCCACCACCCTACTCAGACCTCACAGAACACAAACTCTGACCATCTCAGAAGTAGCTTTACGGCCCCTCTCTGTCCCCCTGCCTGTCTCTCTCTATCACAGCACAGGAACTTTGACCTCCCGCCTGGACCCCTGTTCACCTCATACTGAGTGATGCGGCCATTGGGCTCCTGGGGCTCCTCCCACTTGAGAAAGATCATGTCCTCCAGTGGGGTGAAGATTAGGGACTCAGCTGCAATCCCACCAGGCACTGGGAGGGAAGGATGAAGGCACAGGAAAGTGGGCTTTGGCTCCAAATACCACAGTTCATGCATCACCCTTATCTTTTCCCAACTGTTCTGCTCAGGCCAATCGGCCCCCCTGAGCCTCAGTTTCTGCATCAGTGAAATGGACATGATGCAGCCCCTCTCTCACCAGAAGTAAATAATGTGAAATATGCAAAATTCAAAGCTCATATGGCCCATTCCACAGGGCCCACGTTTCATGGCCAAGCAGGTTCCATTCAGGCTCTTGTTTAGCTCCAGTTAGTAGCTTTCATGAAATACAGATATTTACCAGAGAAAGGAAAACAATTGCAATAGGGGGTCGGGATCATGGGTGGAGATGTTTTCCTGTATAAAAAGATCTTAATTACATAAACAGTCTCAGTGAGATGGAAGAAAATTAACAGCACTGACAATTACATCATATACACGTGCTATGAAAATTTCCTCACGAGCACTGTGAGGTATGGTCAGTTTGGTTTGTACACTCTTAACAAGCATGGTGGGGTGCAGCTTCTGGCTGGTAAAACACTTGGATAAGCACTTGTGAGGAAGTGGGGGTCATCCAGCAGGGACAGGGGAAGCAGGGAAAGAAGCAGTGAGAGCTGGGCTGAAGAGTTGGCCCGGTTGAAGCATGAGGACCTGAGTCTGGTGCTCACAACATCCACATAAAAGCCAGGGCTCTGGTGTGCATCATAGCCCAGCACTGGGGGTGTGCATCATAGCCCAGCACTGGGGGTGTGCATCATAGCCCAGCCCTGGGGGTGTGCATCATAGCCCAGCCCTGTGGGTGTGTATCATAGCCCAGCCCTGGGGGTGTGCATCATAGCCCAGCCCTGGGGGGTGTGCATCATAGCCCAGCACTGGGGGTGTGCATCATAGCCCAGCCCTGGGGGGTGTGTATCATAGCCCAGCCCTGTGGGTGTGCATCATAGCCCAGCCCTGGGGGGTGTGCATCATAGCCCAGCCCTGGGGGTGTGCATCATAGCCCAGCCCTGGGGGGTGTGCATCATAGCCCAGCCCTGTGGGTGTGCATCTGTAACTCACTCAGCCCTGGGGTTGTGCATCATAGCCCAGCACTGGGGTTGTGTATCATAGCCCAGCCCTGTGGGTGTGCATCTGTAACCCAGTCCTGGGGTTGTGCATCATAGCCCAGCCCTGTGGGTGTGCATCATAGCCCAGCACTGGGGGTGTGCATCATAGCCCAGCACTGGGGGTGTGTATCATAGCCCAGCCCTGGGGGGTGTGTATCATAGCCCAGCCCTGTGGGTGTGCATCATAGCCCAGCACTGGGGGTGTGCATCATAGCCCAGCACTGGGGGTGTGCATCATAGCCCAGCACTGGGGGTGTGCATCATAGCCCAGCACTGGGGGTGTGCATTGTAACGCAACACTGGGGGTGTGCATCTGTAACCCAGCAGTAGAGACTAGGGGAAAAAGACAGGTGGGTTGCTTGGAGCTTGCCAGCCAGCCAGCAAAGCTGAAACAAAGAGATCTAAGCTCAGTGAGACTTTGTCTCAAAAAATAAGATGGAAAGCAGAAAACATCAACATCTTGCCTAGACACACACACACACACACACACACACACACACACACACACACACAATGAAAGTTAAGCATTCAGTTAAAGCAAGAATTTCCCAAGATTATTCTCTACCTTTCCAAACAAACAAAAAACACACAGCAATTAACAATTTCGAGTGTCAGTAAGATCACAGAACCACCAAGTTTTCATTCACTGCTAGTAGAGTATACATTGACACAATCACGACCAATGGAAGACTGTCTGGCTAAATCTACTAAAGATGAACACACACAACCTAGCCATTCTCTCCTACACACGCCCACATGACACACGAATACCTACCAAAAATAATCTCCACAGACTTTCTTGAAAACATTGTTTAAAGTAACCAAATTCGGAATCTGCCCGGATACTCACCAACAGTTAACAGAAAGTAAATGTGGCAGATTCATTCCTAGAATGAACCACACAGCAGTGAGAACCATGCATGCCATGGTCCATTCTCCAGAGAGCATCAAATTCACAGAAACAAGTGGGCACAAAGCAAGTATCTACTGCTTACACTTAGCCCAGAACCAAGCAAACAAGAATATACACAGTGTTATCTGGAGGGATAATGGCTACCCTTGGGAGGCGGTGAACATGGGAAGCATTGGTGGCCTCCTGGGGTACTGGGATGTGATTTCTTCATTTGGATGGGAGTTCCCTGAAGTGTCCAGTCTATGGGAATTTATTGGACTGACCACCCTGGACAGAATGAGGTGGCCTGACCATAGTCATGGCGATCAAATCACATACAGAGATCTTGAGAATGGGGCAGTCTGGTGTTTAGCTACAGGTTGTGCAAAGCTTTGGGGCAATCCCAGCCATTGCTTGCTCCCGCCATGAGAAAACCTTCAGTGTGGCCTATTCACGTAATCAAGGTGAGTGGTGTCTGGTGGAAAACCAAAGAGGAAGGCTGAGGAACAGAAATTGCACATGGAGACAGCAAGGAAACCTACCAGTCAGTCCTCTTACAGGTTCCTGGGAGTCTGCAGGAATTTAGAGAAGGCAGTGGGTATGTACTGGCATTAGAGTGCAGCTGCTAGATACGGCAGGTCTGCAAGGTGTGGTGGTGTGGACCTGTGCCGACGCAAGGGAAAAGGAAGAGAAGAACCGCCATGCCATACATCCAAGGATGACCGGCGCTACTGGTGGGACCGCCACACACACAAAAAAAAAATCAAAAACTTAAAACTAAGTAACTATGGATGGCACTGAAACTAAACCACAAAACCAGCTTTCAAGCCAGCTCTACAAGGCCCTGCTCTACCAATCACAGACTCGCTATGTGAAATCGTCTGTCACATAGGACAAGAAACAGCAGCATTAATACATAGAATCCATCCACACTGGTGCCTGATTCAGAGCCTGTGCTTAAATGCAGCCAGAGTGACAATTATGCATTAACACAAAGAATCCTTCCACACTGGTATCTGTTGCAGAGTGTGTGCTTAAGTGCAGACAGTGTGACACATAAAGAGCTACACCCAACAATGGTGGGAGGTGACACAGGGGACCAGCCACTGAAATTTAACCCTTTGCTGGGCCACAAAGCAAGGATCAAATTTCAAGACTAGAATTCCTACTCTGACCACAGTGAATTAGGCCAGAAATCAATAACAAAAAGATTATGAATTAGAAGTCCTTGTTGGTGGACTGGGGCTGTAACTCAGTGGTAGAATGCTTGCACAAGGCCCAGATACCAATATTGACGCCCATTACATGCATGCATGCATGCATGCATGCATACATACATACATACATACACACACACACACACATGTTCTAAGTGCTTAGAAACTAAACAAAGTGGCCAGGCAATGGTGGCACACACCTTTAATCCCAGCACTCAAGAACTCAAGAAGCAGAGGCAGATAGATATCTGTGAGTTCAAGGCCAGCCTGGTCTACAAAGTGAGGTCCAGGACAGCCAGGACTACACAGAGACACCCTGTCTCGGAAAAAAGAAAGGAAGGAAGGAAGGTAGGAAGGGAGAGAGAAGGAAGGAAGGTAGGAAGGAAAAATTAAGTAATTTTGGGTTAAAGATGACACTATTACAGCAATTAGAAAATATTTTAAACTGAATGGTAATGAAAACAGAGCATATCAAAACTTATGGGTGGACTGAGGACGGAGCCCAGTGCTGTGCAATACCTACCTATCATGTGCAAGTCTGAGGTAAAGCCCCAGCACTGGACAACAACAAACACTCTGGAATGCAGCTAAAGTAGGGCATAAAGGAAAGCATATGGCTTGAATTGCATGCATTAGAAATGAGGCTCAAGCTGGGTGTGGTGGCACATACCTACAATCCCAGCATTGAGGAGGCTGAAGCAGGAGGATTACAAGTTAAGGCCAGCCTCTGCTACATGGCAAGACCATATCAGAAAAGGGGAGAGGGGGTGCAATAAAGACTCAAAAGGCTAAAAATAGGACTGGAGAGATAGGTCAAGTACTTGCTATGCAAACAGGAAGATCTAAGTTTGGATCCCCAGTGTCTATGTAAAAGCCAGGCATGGTAGCACACATGTGTAACCCCGGTGTTATGGGAAGCAGGAGACAGAGATGGGTGGAAACCTGGAAACCAGCCAATCTGCCTGCTGATGAGGTCCTGGTTCAGTGAGGGGGCATCTGAAAAAACTAGACAGAAAGTGACTGAATACATCCAAACCTATTTCACAAATGAAAACTGTTATTAAAAACCTTGCCATGAGAAAAATCCCTGGTCCTAATTCATCACTGAGTTCTTCAAATCCCTTGAGGAAGAAATTACACTAGCCTAACAACCCACAGTCTCCCTAAGAATGAGTAATGACCACCACTGTTCCCTGCTCATGTCGGCCCAGGGTATGGGAGGCATTCGCAGCTCTGGGAATTGGGCCTGCACACTTACCATCTTCATCTGTCTGGAAGGTGATCTCCTTGCCCTCCTTGCGCCCCTCAGGGTTTGTGAGGATCAAACGCACATGGACGTTCCTGAACGGCAGCAGATTCTTGATGGTGTAGCGGCTGGCACCCCGCTCCATCTTCACACACTCCCGGATGGTCTGATTGTGGCTGCCGCCCAGGATGTAGTGATAGCAGAGGGACACAGCATAGGTGTGGCAACGTGTCACATTGTAGCCTAGGGGCTCCCACTGCAGAGTCAGTTGGCGAGCCTGGATCTCGGCAAAGGCCAGGCCTTTGGGGGCCCTCATTGGCTCTGGAGACATAGAAAGCAGGGGAAAAGGTTGAGAAAATGGGAAGGAAAAAAGAAGGGGAGAAAGAGAGCATCGATCCACTGCCAGAAACCATTCCTCCTCTGCCTCTTGGAACTTCAAGCACCCTCAGAACTGAACAGGCTGCAATACTGTACACTCTGGACTAAGGCCAGACACATCTGAATCCTGGTCCTACCACCTGCAGCCGGTAATCACTGAATGATTCCATCTCTCCCGGCCTTGGTTTCCTGAACTGCAAAAGGAAAAGACCTAAATCTAGATCCCCAACACCCACATAGAAGCAAGGCTCCCTCTGGGGATTCTTAGGCTACACTATACACGTGAAACAGGCATGGCAAAGGCCAACACACCATAACCCTTCAGAAACACTAACTACTGGGCCAGCAAGATGGCTCAGTGTATAAAGAAAGACACTTGACTGAGCTCAGCGACCCGAATTCAATTTCTGAGATCCATGGGATAGAAGAAGAGAACCAACTCCCTGGGGTTGTCCTTTAACCTCCACATTCACAGTGTGGCTGGTGCATACACACACTATAAATAAATAAGTAAATGTAAAAGAAAAGCCATTAGCGCTTACCAACACAGTAGCACATGCCTATGATCCCAGTACTCAGGAGGTCAGCCTAGGCTACATAATGAGACACTGCCTCAAAATAGAAAGGTGTGCTGTATAATTAGCACAATTTACCCCCTAGTTCAAGAACAACACTGGGCCACTAAGAATCAACCTATTGCTATATTTTCTTCATTTACTAATTCTAAACTTACTGCAAAACCATTTGTATCAATACATATATAATTACATAATATATACAAACAAGGATTATGGGAGCTATGACAGCAAATAGTACAATATGACAGAGAAGGTTTGGAAAGCAGAAAAAGAAATCCATGTCATTATGTCCAAGGTAGGGCTCTACAGGTAAGGTGCAAATTGGATGGTGAGTTCCCTGACAGCCAAAGCCACAAGGAAAATGAATCTGTTGTGCAATGATAACACTGGCAGTTAATATTTAGGGGATTTGGGGAGTGTCCAACATCTTTCTGGATGCTTTAGAATGTTTTATCTCGTTTAATCTTGGTTGAAACCCAACAAGACAGAGGCTGTCATTGACACTGTCATATAAATGAAAAAGCAGAGAAATAGAGGTTAGGTGAGGGTCCCAGGTCACACAATCAAAGGACTGCACCAGAACCCAGGCTCTTTCCTGCCACTGCCCTGGTCCCCAGGAGGAATTCACCTTCACAAATAGTCACACTCATGCCTTGGAGAGACACAGCTGCCCCAACAGGAAGGAGAGGCAGGCTGAGGTACACAGTCTCTTAACAACTCCACTGACCTAAAATATGCCCCCACTTTGTAAACAGACAAACCGGGACCTAGAGAGATAGCTTGCTTTGCAAGGATAAGGAGCCTGAGTTCAATCCCCAGAGTCCACATAAAAATGGATGTAACAATGTGTGCTTGTAATCCCAGCTCCTAGGGGTTAGAAGCAGACAGGTCCCTGGGACTCAATGGCCAGCCAGCTGAGCTTATCTGATGAGTTCTGGGCCAGTGCAAGATCCTGTCTCAAAAACACAAGATGGACACAGACCTCCACACAAGCACTATGGAATGTACACACACACACACACACACACACACATACACAAAGAACTTCCAGAGAGAGGGTTCAACCCACATCTCCCTGTCTGCCTTGACCAGCCTATGATCTTAATCAAGCCTCCAAGAGGGAGCCAAGATGATTCCAAGGATGCTTTATCCCTCACACCCTGATTCTGGGACATTTGAATCCATACCTCGAAAGTTTTGGGAGTGTCTTCCTGCAAAATGCCCCATCCCTTTTGTAAGGGTCTAACTAGCCCCTTAATGAGATTAAGGAAGACCCTGTGGTCACTGTCAGTGACAAATTTACTCAGCATACCCCTTGTAAAAAAGATACATCTGGAAACATCAGTTCACATTCTCCCAACACAGGAGTGCAGGAGTGACAATGGCCAACCTAGCCCTGAGCACAGCGAGTTCCTGTTCCCATCCAGCCTTCATTTCTTTCCTAGCCCAGGCAAGGGACAAGTCTTCAGCCCTATATGGGGCCCTCAGAGAGAGATTTCAGATTTCAGAACCTACTAACAAGGTCTAAATCTTGACCCTCTCCCGTCTCTCCCTAAGCAAAAACCACCGAAGTCCCATCCCACAAGGACATTATAGACTGTGCTGCTGCTACTCGCTGCCACCCAAGAAAGGGTGCCTGCTGCTGGCCCAGTTGCCAAACATGAGACTTCTCACCATTCTAGGCCACAGATGTCCATGTGGGTTTGGTTTGACCCCATCATTCTTGTGTGCTTGGGGCATAACACCATGTGTGCTCACATGCCATCTTCCTCAGAAGTCTCATTTAATCTCTGCTGGGACCCGGGCTCTGGCCTGCTCTGTGTGCACTGAGCCAGGGTGTCTACAGGAGCCTGTATGCCACTCTTTCTTTACTCTTGTGAGAATGGTCTCAGACCAGCTCTGTCCACACACCACCCTGTGTGTGGAATGCCTGTTCTCCTTCCTTCCCATCCTTCAGGCACCTGCTTCCTTGGCCTCCTGCAAGATTCAGACACCGACAGGTCACATTCAAGGTATACTGTCCAGATGGAAACTTCAGAGTGAGCAAGACTTCAAGGGTCCCACCAGCAGCAGCACCATAACCCTGTCTCCTGGTGAGCAGCCTTCCCATGGAGGACTGCAGGCTCCAACTCCCAGACCCTCCCAGTTTTCAAAAGAGCTAGAAATTCAGAATTGTTATGAAATCTCCAGATTTCCGAGCACTAGCAACCCACTCAGGCTACTCAAAAGCACCTCTCAGGATGCAAGACAGCAGCCTTGGCCACAGAGGGTAAACACCAGCTTGCGTGGACATCTCCCTCTCTAGTAGCTGAATGACCTGGTCCACCTCCACAGGCTGAAGGGCCATGAAAGGAAGACTCACTTCCCTCTTTTCTTCTGTCCTGGGCAGATCCCAGGGCTCAAATACCATGTTGACTAAAACCAGCATGCTGACTGAAGGTTGTGAATCCATGAGTCTCTCTGCCTCCAAAAGCCATCTGCCGACAAGGCGTTCCCTTCAGCTGCCAATGCACATTGACAAGACAGAGCTTGGGGACCATGAAACCCTAGCCTGGTGAATCCCACGGGCCACTCAGAGACCAGAGAGCAGGGGGCATGGGAAAGCAGGAGGTCACATGTAATGTCTATTAAATTAACCCAGGATGGGCGTTATAACGCCAACAACTGCTTCTGCCTGGTGGGAGGAACCTTGGACAGGGTCAAGGGCATCCAAGATCATACCCTGCATCCAGTCTCACTAGCTCTGAAACAAATGGGAAAGTGCCTTAATCACCCTTCTGAATTGCTGATGCCAATGGAGGAGACAATGCCTACTTTAAAACTGTGAATTATCCCAGATGATCCAAAGTTCTAGGTCATCTTCAACTCCCAAGCTAATTCAAGGCTAGCCTGAAGTACATGAGACTGTCCTAAAACCTCCTCCTTTAAAGACCAAACATAAGCCAGGCACATGCCTGCGATCCCAGCACTCAGGAGGTAGAAGCTAGAGGATCAAGACTTTTCAAGGTCATCCTCAACTACCTAGTAGTGAGTTGGGGGTTAGCTAGGGCTAAATGAGATCATGCCTCAAAACAAAAAGAAAAAAAAAAAAAAGGAAACATAGCATCCCACGGGACATGGTAAACCAGAGCGCCCAGCCAATAGTAATCAATAAAGAAACGTGTGCACCAAAGTGAGACTTCTGTAACAATATGAATTAGTGAAAGCATGCCGCAAAGCAATAACATGTCAGAGCCCTTCCTCTAATCGCTCCTGACTGTTTACTCTGAAGACTACAACTCAAGAGAATAAAAAGAACTGCAAGCATTTAATTTCTCAATGTAGCATTACAATAATAAGGATATAGAAACAAACAGCCCAGAAATCCAGGGTAGATGTCTGCAGGCAATAACATAATTATAAACATGGACCTGCACCGAGCAAACGGAAGCAGACTCCCGAGCGAGCGTCAGCCCCATCCCCACGACAAGCGTGTGGAGATGTGCACTGAAGACATATGGGAAAGAAGAGACTGGAACAAGGCAGAAAAATTAAGGCAGCTGTTGAGCTAGGGTGGTGTGAATTGGAGGGTTTTGGGTTTTGCTTTTTTTAAACCTTTTACTGGTGCAATATTATTGTTTTTACAGTAAATAATAGAGTGGAGGGAATTGTGGGCCCGCAGAGCCTGACAACACAGCTGCCCAAGAACAAAACAACCCCAGGCCAGGCTCTAGGGCAGAGATGCCAACAAAGAGGAGCCTGTGATTAGGATGAGTGGGAGGAGGTCTTTGTTTGGAGTCTACGCACCTGGCCCCTGCCCCATCCCCACCCTGGCTAGCCTAAGGAAAAATGCTTCCCTGTACCTGACACTAGCAGGCACTTGGCCTGAGGCAGGGGCCATAACAGCTGCTGCTGCCATCAGTCATTGGAAATGAAGACTGTCGGCTGCATGGTTAATACAGACAAGTCCCTGGGCGTGCCTGTGAGGGAGTTTCCTGGTGAGGTTAACTGAGGTGGGTGGTGCTAGCCTGTGAGTTGGATTCCAGACTGATGAAAAAAAAAAAAAAAAAAAAAAAAAACCCGGAGCCAGGAACCAGCATCGGGTATTCTATCTCCCTGACTGTGCCTGCCTTGTGGCCAGCTGCTTCAAGCTCCTGCAGCCTTCAATTCCGCACCATGATGGACTATACCCTCAGACTGTGAGCCAAGGCGAACAAATCTTCAAGGGTTTGTCTCAGTGTATTTTATCACAGTGACAGGAAGTAACTAAGAAATCAGCCCTGCCTCTGGCTCTGCTGTGACTCACAGTGCAGATTTGGTCAAGTGGCCAAATCTCTAAACCTTAGTTTATTCACCTGTAAAATGGGAACGATCAAAAGTTATGGCTGTCAGATAATAGCCTCACATCATGAGGAACTGAGACTACAGGGCTATAGCTCCTAGCCATAAAGAATGGCTTAACACCAGCCTGACCATTCAAATCTACCTGTAGAAACTACATGCCCAGGTATCAAAAACAACCCACTCTGCTCCCAGTCAAACCACAAAAAATAGTTGCAACTTCTTGGCAGCTGTGTGTGTGTGTGTGTGTGTGTGTGTGTGTGTGTGTGTGTGTGTGTGTATCTGTCCCCTCTCCAGCCCCTCTAAGCCCCCTCTCCAGCCCCTCTAAATGACTCACCCTTGATCCCATAGAAGAGTTGAGGCCCCTTACTGATCCAATGAAGTATCTCAGCCTGTTGAGTCTAAGTCTGTCTACCTCTCTGCATCATTTTTCTTACACGGACCACACAAACTGTGTGTGTGTGTGTGTGTGTGTGTGTGTGTGTGTGTGTGTGTGTGCATGCCTGAGTCGTCTGCCTCCACACACACCCATACTACACACTTTTTTTGGCTTTCTGAGACAGGATTTCTCAGTATAGTCCTGGCTGTCCTGGAACTTGCTCTGTAGACCAGGTTGGCCTCAAACTCAGAGATCCATCTACCAGCCTCTGCCTCCCAAGTGTTAAGATGAAAGGCATACACCACCGTCACCCAGCTATGCAGTCATCCTTTTTATGTAGTTGACAGCACACACTTTATTGACAGAGCCATTTCCCCAGCCCCACAACCTGGGTTCCTGACCCACTGTCTGATTACAAGCAAGTCCCTTCCCCATCTGGGTTTCAGTGGCCCCATGTGCACACTCAAGAGAGTGCAGAAGAGATTTTCCATGTGTCTCAAGCTCAGATTTCTTTTATTCTAAGTGGCAAATCAAAAGTGCCTTTGAAACATGAAGAACACCGTAATGATGACAGCTGTCACTTATGGAGTGCCTGTGGTGTTCCAAGCACAGTACTTCACATGCATGGATTGTGCTCCCTGCAATTGCCCAGATTGACCCAAAATTCTGCAGGACCCCAAGGATCAGTTCACATGTCCATCCCCTCATTTACATTCCCCAAAAACCTAAACAACAGGATTCTCAATCTCAACACTATTGACATTTTGGACTAGATAATTATTTGTCATTGGACACTGTCCGTGCACTGCTGGGAGTTTAGCTTGTCCCTGGGCTCTATCTCTTTATACCAGTAGCACCCACCAGCAGCATCCAGAATGACAGCAATGTGTCTCCAGACACCAGCAAATGTCTCCTAGGGGAGAAAATCGCCCCTTGTTGAGAACACTAACATGAGAGATGTGATCCTGCCACATGGCTTTAAATGCCACCAACACCATCTCTGTAAGGACAACTTTCAGATTCATACCAGCATTTCATGCCCTTCCCTCAGTCACTTGCTCATTCATCCAGCTGCCTGGTGGCAATCACCACTGGCACATTTAATGGCGTCTCAAAGTCATTGTGTCCAACGCTCAGCTGCTGATCAATGACACCCCCCAGGTCAGCTCCCCACACCAACTCTATTGCTGTGGGCTCCTTCGCAGTGACAGGTCCATCAGTCCAGTTGCTCAAGCAAAACACCTTGGAGCATCCTGGTGTCTCTCTATTTCTTTCTTCCTCATCCCATAGCAGCTCTATCAGCAAATGCTACTGACTTCAGAACCAACTGGACTGAGCAACTTATCACCACCATCGTGGTCACTTCCACTCTGCTTCCAGCTACCATCTCTGGCTGCAGTAGCTACAAGAGGGTCCCCGTGGAGCTCCTTCCGGAAGCTTTGCCCTCTGTCATAGTCTAGCTCTCTGTTGCTGTGATAAACAAACACCAAGATCTAAAGCAGCTTACACTTCCACAGCATGGTCTATCATCCAGGGAAGTGGCAAGCTCTAGCGTGGCTTGCTCAGCCTGCTTTCTTACAAAACCTAAGATCACTTGCATAAAGGTGGCACCACCCACAGTGGGCCAGGCCCTCCCATATCAATCATGAACCAAGAAGATGCCCCAGCCATTCTCACAGGACAACCTGATATAGGCATTTCCTCCACTGAGGGTCCCTCCTCCTATGTGACTTGTTTGAGTTCGCTTGACACATACTAGCCAGTGTCCCTCCTATGGTCAATTCTCCACGAAATATCCAGAACAGACCTCCTGAACACCAGTTGCCCCTGCTTGCTCCTGCTTCCCAAGTCCTGCCATCAGCTCCCCCCCCCCCCACTGGCCTCTGACATTCCAAGCTCTATTTAGACATCCTCTCACAGGTCTCCTCCAGGCCCCGCTGGCCTGTTCCTTCCCTAGCTCTCCCCCTACAGCACACCACCTAGCACAAACTCTCACCTCCTGCATGACTCTACTCAAATGTCACCATCTCAGTACGACAGTCCTTCAGCTTTTTATAAATAACAACCCCACCCCCTGCCCTGATTTATTCCTCCTCACACACTTATCACCATCTGACAGACTATATATTCCACTTGTTTACTTATTTATCATCTGCCTCCTTCTGCCAGGACAAGAGCTCCCTGCAGAGTTTTAAGAGGACTCAAACGATGATGGCCTCTGTCTAGGGTGCAGCCATGTATCCCTAGCAACTGTGGCATTACCTGGCACATAATAGATACTCAATAAACATCCGCTGCCTGAATCTTCACACTACCCCATATGGTAGAGATTAGTGTGTTTCCACTTATAAAATAAGAAGACTGAAGCTCTCCGTGGGTACATCACCCAACCCAGACCCATCACCACAGGGATACTGAACAATCACCCAAGTATCTGTCTCCCAAAGTCTAGTACTAAACTAGATTTTAGATGGCCCACAAATTAGCTTTTAGTAATACTTAAAAATATGAATTGCAGGCTGTCAAGATAGCTCAGTAGGCAACAGACACTTGCTTTCAAACCTGAGGATCTGAGTTCAAGTCCCAGGACCCACATGGTAAAAGCAGAGACCAGACTCCAATAAAATATCCTCCACCCTCCATGCACACTGTGGCGAGCACATGTCCACACACACACACAAACACTAAGTAAATAAATTCATGAAATATATATATTTATCATCAATTGCAAAAACAGTTTGACTCTTAACCTTAACCTTACCCATTATCCAAAGTAGTTGGATGTTGAGCTGGTTTGAAAGAAAATGGCACTACTAGGAGGTGTGGCTTTGTTGGAGTGGGTGTGACCTTGTTAGAGGAAGTGTGTCACTGTGGAGGTGGGCTTTGAGGTCTCATATATACTTAAGCCACACCCAGTGTCACAGTCTACTTCTTGTGGCCTTCTGATAAAGATGTAGCCAGCATCAAGTCTGACTGCACACCATCATGTCCCACCATGATGATAGTGAACTAAATCTCTGAAAACGTAAACCATCACTATTAAATGTTTTCCCTTTATAAGAATTGTTGTAGCCAATAGAAACCTGAACTAAGACAGATGTAAAGATGAAACTGTTAAACTTTTTGATAGAAAAAAATAAAAGAAGAAATAAGAAAAGATCTCTGGGAGCTAGGGCTAGGCAAGGAACTCTTAAGGCTGACTTCAAAAGCACTGGGAAATTTGAGAAACAGGACTCCATCAAAATCTAAAATGTTGGCTCTCAATCCATTCAGCGACAAGGAGGGAACAAGATCCCTACTGGGAGAAGTACCTACAGATTATGCATCCATTAATTATTAACAATGTGTTCTAGATACATCTAGTATCTAGAACGCATAAAGAATTCTCAAAACTCAACAGAAAGAAAACAGTAATTCCATTAAGAAATGAGCAATGATATGAACAGGCAATTCATTGGAGAGCACAGGCAGTGGCAGTCATGTGTGGAAAGATGTTCAGCAACACCAGACTCTACAGAAATGCAAATTTAGACCATGAAAAGGTAGGGAGAAGGCTGGAGAGAGGGCTCAGCTGTTAAAAACAATTGCTGCTCTTGTAGGGGCCCTAGGGTTCTCTCCCCAACAACCACATGACATGACTCATAACCCTGTAACTGCAGCTCCAGGGGAAAAACCAACACCCTCTTCTGGCCTCCTGCACATGTAAGCCACAGACACAAATACACACACACACACACACACACACACACACACACACACAAACTGAAAACAAATATTTTTAAAACTGTTATGAAATACTGTTCCTGATGGTCAAAAAACACAAACAGCCAGGTGGCGGTGGCGCATGCCTTTAATCTCAGCACTCAGGAGGCAGAGGCAGGCAGATCTCTATGAGTTCGAGGCCAGCCTGGTCTACAGAGCAAGTTCCAGGATAGGCTTAAAGCTGGATAGTCTTAAAGCTACTGAGAAACCCTGTCTCAAAAGGACAGAAACAAAAAGCATAAACAACCCAAGCATCTGTCCACTGGTGAATGAATGGGCCACTGAAAAGGAGAGTTACACATCACAACCAAAAGGAATGCAGTAATGACAACACACTATAGCCTGGATAAAGCCAAATGAAAAAGCCACCTGCAAAAGACGACAAACAATCATACACTGTCCTATAATATCAAATATCTACAAAGAGTAAATCAAGAGAGAGGAAAAGTGGATTCATGTTTGCCTAGAGCTTTAGGGTTAGGATGAACTGGATGACTGTTAATCAGTGTAAGGCTCCCACTTACCACGATGACATATTCCAAAATCAATCATATTAAATAGTTGTTTAATTCCAGAGATACTACTGAACGCTTCTAACCTGTATAAAGAGTGACATGTATGAATGCAGATTATATTTCGATAAATCTGTTACCAAAAAAAAAAAAAATCCAAAAAAAAGCAATTCCAGAAAGGTTATATACTACATGATGTCATCCTGGAGAGGACAAAATTCTACAAATGAAAGACAGATCTGTGGTTACCAAGGGGGTGGGGTGGAGGAAGAGAGAAATGGATGCAGTTATAAAACGTGATGTGAATCATCTGTAGGGGACACTGATTGCTCAGGCTTCCGGCTGTAGTGTTGAGTACACAAACCTACACTGGTGTTAAATTACACAGAACTAAATACACTTGCTAAGGCACAAACACAGGATACTGGGGGACTCTTAAAATACCAGTGGAGCCTATGGATGTCAATTTTTTGGTTAAACATTTTTGTTACATTGTATTTATTTATTTTGCAAGTGCACATGGGGGTAGGGCACAAGCATACCACAGTATACATACTGAGGAGTCCTGGAACTGTCTCTGTAGACCAGGCTGGCCTTGAACCCACAGAGATTCTCCTGCCTCTGCCTCCCAAGTGCTGGGATTAAAGGCGTGAGCCACCACCGCCCAGCTACAGAAGATGTAATAGTAGGTTCTCTTCTTCCATCATGTGAGTCTCATGTCATCAGACTTGGCAGCAAGCACCTCTGCCTGCTAAGCTACCTTGCCAGGCCTAGAGGTCAATCTTCATTGTAAAATTAAACTATAGTTGTACAAAATGTAACTACTGAGAAGGTGATAGAGGCTAGAGGACCCCTGTTCTTTCTTACAAGAGCACATGGATCTACATTGAGAATCCACATTTCACTAAAAAAATTCCAGACCTCTTCTGCTGGTGCATCATGGGTCCTTAGCAACTACTCCTTCACCCTCCTAAACAAGAAGAGCTGACTTCGGGCTTAATGCCAGGCCCAGGGAATCCAGACGAAATCTACCACATACCATTTTTCAATTGATAGTGTTTAAGAAGACAGAGTAAGAGTTCTAGTCCCATCCCTGCCACTTACTAGCTGTGTGTTCTTTGCCCAGTCAACTAACATCTCTAGCTCAGTCACCTCATCTGTGAAATGGGTATGACAACTGCACCTATGCCATAGCATTCTGGGTTTGCCTTTTTGTTTTGGTTTTTCTTTGTCTCTTTTGTTTGTTTGTTTGTTTTGCTTCGCTTTATGAGACAAGCTATGGAGAAGTTGCCTCCATGTTAGATGACTAGCCTCCAGCCAGAGTACCTGCCTTGTGGTAAGGTTGCAGTCAATAAATGCATGTGTATCAGGAGGCTTTGCTACCTCTGTGGAACCCGGAACAACCCACCTGCACACTTGGTCCGGCTGAGCAGTGGTGGCCCCGGGCGGCCTGTGCCTCCATCCCCCGGGCGGGTGAGCAGCACGCTGATCTCATACTCCGTGTCTGGGTCAAGATGCCACAGCTTGTAGGTTTGCAGATTGACAGCATGCACCTCGGCCCAGGGGCCCCGAGCCATGCGGTATTCGATCTCCTTGCGCACGATCGGCCCGTCGCCAATGATGGAGTTGGTGTTGAGCTGGATTATGAGGTAGGTGGGGCCTGCACGCAGCAGCTGTGGGGGTGCGATGGGGGTGGGAGGCTCTGCAAGGACATGCAGAAGAGGAGGAGCCTACCGTTGACACCACATGGCCCTAGAACTCCCAAAGCTTTGCCACACCCACCCACTCGGAAGTCCCAAGCTCAGACCTGGAGAACTCCAGAAAACTTGCTGGGTTAGCACCTGGAAGGTGAAACTAGACAAAGCCTCATCCCCCTGTGCCCTCCTCCCACATGGCCAGCCCATCTCTCAGTAACACTGTTCCCTTCAGTTCAGCTCACAGTCAGAGCCTAACTCTATACCTCATTCTGCTCCCATCACGAGACTCTCCCTGTCTTCTCAGGCCACCCAAGCTGCTCCCAAACACTCCACTAAACCTGTCCTGAGACCCCAACCAAATCCTCTAAGGAGCTGGCTCCATGCACCCTGCAGACTATCCTATCCTGCCCCTGCAGCTCCAGACTTCCTCAAGGCCCATCCGCTGACCTTTGACGATAAGCTCTGCAAAGTTGGAAACACCAGCCCCCCGCGGGGCCTGGGACACACAGCGGTACAGATCCTGCTCAGCTCGGCCTACAGAGGCCAGAGGGAAAGTGGCCAGGAAGCGCCGGTGGCTGATGTGCCGCACCCCCGCGGCAGGCAATAGCACCCCACTCTGCCGCTGAGGGGAAAGAGGGATGGGAGAATCAGGGACCATTCCAACCGGGCAGCATATATGAGTCCCTACTATCCCAGGGACATTTGAGGACTCAGGAACAGCCCTCCACGCTGGGGTGGAAGGGAATCCAAGCTGGCAGAGCACAGCCTGGGGGAAGGCAAGACAAGGTGGATAGATAATGGGAATGAATGAAGGACTCAGAACCCCAAAAGGGAACCAAGCCTAGGAGAGGTGCCCTGCCCTCTAGCACCTTCCCGGGCCAAGTCTACTGGGACGCCCTCACCTGCAGGAAGAAGCGCTCGGCCTCTGCAGCTCTGCCTGCTGCCATGCATTGGAAGGATGCATTCTGGCCCGCATTGACCTCCACGTCTCCAAGGCGGGAGAAGTGAGGGGCCTTTGCTGTGGGAAAACAGGCAGAGCCCCAGCATGAGCTGGGCCTGCATGCTCTGCAGGCAGGAGCCAAGGCTACCCTCAGCCTTGTGTCCATGTAGATAGGGACTCACCACAGGGGTAGCTGAATAGCAAGATGTCATCTAAGCCTATGTAGCCCTTGTGGTCTGGGGAGATGAGGGCCTCAAACAGCACCTGAGGGAAATGGGAAGCCAGCTGTCAGAGTGATATCCCTCCAGCCCATCCCCCCTCTCCACCAACAAAGATGCCAACCCAGCTCACACAGACCCTCACTACCAGGCCAGCTATTCAGGGGTGTGGGCAGAGAAAGCAAGGTCAAGATCAAGTCTCGAAGATTCATTCCAGCTCAGACAGTCCCTCAAAACAGCAGCACCCTTCTAGTCAGAATTTCCAGCTGGGTACTGTTCCAATTCACCTTCAACACTGGCCCCCTATTAACAATGACCTCTGACACTCTACCCACACTGACCCCAGACTAACTCCAAACATGACCCCAAATTGACTCATGATGCTAGACTGATACTAATTCCGACCTGGTCTGACCTCAGGGTGGCCTGCCCCTGCCCTTACCTCCAAGCCCAAGTTGACCAACTGACTGAAAACCCAGCCCACCTGATATTCATTGGGCCAGAAAGTGCTGACGGCCAGCTCAGCCTGGTGCCACTGTCGGCCATGGGATCCAGTCATATTCCACACAGCACTGCCCAAGGGGCCCCCATTCACACGCACATAGACGCCTAGGGTGCCTGGGCTGTGCCCATCCCGGCTATACAGGAAGTAACTGAACTGCACACAGTGGGTGTCATTCTCGCTCAGGGTCTGGAAAACAATATGGGCCCTCTGGCCTGGAGCATGCTGGGAAGCATTGACCATCAAATAGGCACCTGGAGAGAGAAAAAGAAGAGGCAAGAAGACCTTAGGGGAGGCCAAGATCACACTGAGAACAGACAGAAATGAAGGACCCACCTGGAATCAAGGTTTGGGCTTTGATGGGAGTTTTGAATTCTAATCAGAGCTCTGGTCCTTTGGGGTAGATCCCTCCCCTCCTCAGGGTCTGTTTCCCAAAGGAGAGGGCTAAGACAGTAGAAAATACAAACTCAACCTTTGTCAAAGCCCATATGGCCCTCACCATCCACAGGTCAGCAGTTTCCCAAGCTCTGTGCTGTCCTGGGAGGTAAGGATTAGGTCATCTTCTCAGGAATCAAGAGCCTGGCACAGGGCAGGTCCCCTGAGGTCACTGCTTCCAAAGCCTCAGACACTTCCCTCCCTGTGCTGGGTACTTCTCTTTGGCTGTGATCATTCAGAAACTGTGAGACAGTCTTGCTACCAGGCTGTCATGCCTCAGGCCCTTGCTGTGTCCTCAGACAGGCTCTGAGCCCAAGCTTGATGAATATGTAGGACAGGCTGAATGGAAGGATTAACTTCCCTTCCCGAAAACGACGTACCAGATTCCAACACAAACACCCACTGCAACCTGCAGATCCTCCAAGTGTGGAGATGGTGGGGAGTGAGTGCCTCAGGACCTGGCTGGGGATTGTGGCTTCCCTTGGGGTGTTGGGAGGAGGGGTGCAGCTGCCAAGGAGAGACCCAAAGCCAAGGAGCACAGCCCTCCCCCCAGGCTTGGCTGACAGCACCTCCTGAGCCTGCTCAGGAGTGCTCCCCCAGGGACTCAGCTAGTGGGGATCTCATTCATTTCCCTGAGCCTGGAGCCCAGGGAAGGTGGCTGCTGCCTGTGTCCTGCAGGGGTAGGGAATGAATCTCCAGGTCCCTATCTCCACTGGAACCCTAGAAGGGGCACATCCTAGCCAGACACTTCTTAGCAAGCTCCTGTGAACTCTCCTCTCCCCCAAGGTAGTTCTCTGTTCCAATGTGACACCTTCTTGCCTCCTCCTCCTCCTCTTTTCCCTGAAGCACCCCTCCACCTTGTCATGCACTCCTCCATCCCCATGGGGGGGGG
Organism: Phodopus roborovskii; assembly: GCF_943737965.1. Lineage (NCBI taxonomy): Eukaryota > Metazoa > Chordata > Mammalia > Rodentia > Cricetidae > Phodopus > Phodopus roborovskii. Next base: position 19,598,897 of record NW_026126448.1, read on the forward strand.
GGTCAAGACAGAGTTTCTAGGCCATACTAACCTCAAACTCTTAGAGATCCACCTGCCTCTGCCTCCTATGATTAAAGATGTGTGCCACTACCTCCAGGCCTTAAGCCAGAACTCTTTTTTTTTTTTTTTTTTTTTTTTTTTTGAGACAGGGTCTCTCTATATTGCTTTGGAGCCTGTCCTGTAGACCAAACTGGCCTCAAACTCACAGAGATCCACCTGCCTCTGCCTCCCGAGTGCTGGGATTAAAGGTGTTCACCACCAACACCTGGTTCTCAGAACTCTTATATCTGCTTATAGCTTAGTGCCTATTAAGACCGGGGCTGAATAGCTGGGTCTAGGGGTGCACAGAAGTCACCCAGAGCCCCTTCAGGGTAAAAACCTTTATGCATCTCTCTCAAATAAGCTAAACAGTAAAAATTCTAGAACAGACGCATACAAGGATCAAGGACCCTGAAGAGACAGATAAACAGACCCAGAATGACAAAGATGGGCAATGACCAGACTGGTATGGTAGGGATGGCCATAGTGGATGCAGAGTCTACTTCCAGAGCCCAGCCAGCCAGCCGGCCAGCCAGCAGGACCTCCAGGGACCTCTCACCAAAGGCTGCTAGTCCATCCACCACTAAGAATAGCCACTTCCCTGACCTACTCTTGCCAGCTTATGTCATCTTGTCCATGCTGTGAGCTGAACAGCCAAGGCCCTGGGCCACCTCTATAAAAGGACACAGGGGAGGGAAATTCTGGCTGTCTGTTCTAAGGTTCCTTCACAGTCTGTCCTGCAACACAGGCCTGGTCAGTAATGAAGCGGCTCATTTAGCCTCCATCTCTCTTATCCTTTTCTTTGTCCTTTTAAAACGATGGTCAAAAAAAAAAAAAAAAAAAAGATTTTGTGTGTGTTTGTGTGTATATTGTTTATCTTTTGGGGGGGGGAGGAAACAGGGTGACAGGGTTTCTCTATGTAACAGCCCTGACTATCCTAGAACTTGTTTTTTGCCTACCCCTGCATCTTGAGTGCTGGGATTAAAGACATGCACCACTGCACCCAGCTAAAAAGATATTTTTTTGTGTGTCTAGGTGTTTTGCCTATATGTCTGTGTACCACCTATGTGCAGTTCCTGAAGAGTCATCAGAAGGCACTGGATCCCCTGGAACTGGAGCTGATCATGACCTACCATGTGGTACTACGAATTGAATCCACCCAGGTCCTCTGAAAGAGCAGCCAGTGCTCTTATGCACTGAGCCATCTCTTCAACCCGACCCCTCTTTTTTTCCTTTTCTTCCAGTTTTATTTTTGGGGCAGTATCTCACCAAGGAGCCCAGGCTGACCTCAAACTTTTCACCCTCCTGCCTTAGCTTCGTGTCTACTCTTAATTCTCAGTTGGTTCTGTACCCAGTGAGAAGGTCTACTAGTGACCGGGCACTCTCAAATATCCTCAGCAATAGCAATTATACAACTGACTCCCTGGGCACCACCTCTGTGCCCTACTATTCTCCCACATCACCATCAAGACAGCAAAAGCTCACAGCTGGCTAGATGGCGGAGCCAGGATCTAAACCCATGTCTTTATGATTCTGGAATGAGTGTTCTCAAGGCTATCATCTGAGTAAGAGACCAGTACCAGAATAATCTACATCTAGCCTCCTGACCCCCAATCCAGTGCTCAAGATGCCCAAAATGCCTGGTGCTGAGGTAGGAACAGAGTAAAGTTGAAGTTGGGAAGGACCCAGGGCTCCCAAGAAGAGGGCAGAGGCATTTCCAGAAATCCCATCTCTTCTCCTCAGTGTCTTCAACTCCCAGAAAGAGCAGGAGACCCTGAGTGAAAACTAGAAAGGCCTAGAAGGAGAAAGGTAACAGTGACAGAGAGTAGGCTCACCATGGGGCAGGTCTGCAGGGGCCCGCGTGCCAGCGTGGATCCGCACTTGCTCCCACTGGAAGTCATCGTACTGGGCCTGGCTGTACTCGCAGGGCACGACTGGGTCACTCACCTCCTCGAAGGTGCAGCCAGCTGTGAGGGCGGGACCTGATTAGCTAGGCTCAGGCAAGGCCACTAAGCAGGAGGACTGCAACAAAGCCCTTCAGGTTCCCCCACTGTCCCTTCCTCCTTCCCAGGCCACCCTATCCCCTCCTTATCATGGCTCCCTCCAACTAACCAAGTTCTCCCTCCTCCGCCCCCAAATCCTCTCCTCACTGTCCCTAACCAATACCAAGACTTTCCACTACCCCACTCCCCCACCACACCCCAGGATCTCTAACAGCTCAATCATCCAACAAGACCCTTCTCAATAAAACCAGCCATTGTTGTTGCAAGCAGATTCTCAAATCAACCTACAAGACCAGCCCTAGATTCACCCCATGTTACTGGCTAGGAAATGGGGGCCCAGCCTACCATGATAAGCACCAAATGCACAATGTCACCACCCCCTCAGGTGACAAGATGATGGACACCAAGGGGATTCAATCACTGCCCAAAGTCAATGAACTTAGCTCTCTGTTCCCAGGGATGTGACATAGTATGGTCCTGTGTGGCCTGAACACATATGTGACTAGAGGATGTTAATTTTAGTGACTGGAGACAGAGATTAATAATCGAAATGACAGGGAAGCAAAGGAGGGGACTGAGATGCATGTGAATTCCTCAGTTGGTAGTGAGATCCATTGTATCTCAGCTGGTCATCAGCACCTAGAGGTGGCACCAAATAAATAAACCCAGGCCTCACTGGTTTGGGAAGGGATTTGAGCTGGGCCTTGAACCCACTACCCAGCCATAACGTCTGCAGCCCCAGCAAACTGAACAGTGTTGAGAGAACTGGCAAGAAATCAGGCCAGGCCTGTCCTGCCTGCCTGTCAGGCCCATTTGACAGATGAGGTGACCAAGGCTCTGAGAAGCAAAGGCATTTGCCTATGGTACAGCACAGTAGCGATGGACGCTGGAGACTTGGGGTAGACTTGGGATTGAATCTTGACTTTGCCATTTGCCATCCCTAGCAACTTTGGGCAAGTTGCTTCCTCTTTCTGAGTCTCGGTTTCCCCACCCACACATGGGATTGCTGAAGATCTATAACATCAGTGCACGCGAGCCCTCAGGAAACACCGGGGTAGGCGTGCCATTGGTTCCCGTAGGAGGAAAAGGAACCAGATTTGAATCTGTGCCCATCCAAAGTCCACACTCCCCAGACATATGCAAAGGGGCAGGATGAGCTTCTTCTGGGTCTCAAGGAAGGGGGGTGGGGCAGACGATAAAGCCAGCGGGTGAGTGGCACGGCACCGGTGGGGCAGACAACCAGTGGCTTCCCTTTGAGGACTCGCTTGTGTATGGCCCGTTTGCATGTTTCTGCCAGCTCATAAGATGGCACATGAAAACACACAGGCAGAGATAGGCATGACTGGGCTCGTCATTGTTGGGGGTCTCCCATCGCCTTGAACCTCACCAGAGAATGGGAAATAATGAGATGTGCATGAGCCTCCACCGAGGAGCAGACTGATGCAGGGATGTCCGCCTGCGTAGGGCACCCAGGGTGCTTTCTGTCTCTTCTTTTGAAAAGCTCCAGTCAGCGCTGTGCCCTCAGGCATGAGGTAAGTGAGTTTTAATGTCATCTGTGTTGGGAGGGCCCCAGCTCTCCCCTTGAAAAAATACCACTGTGTGTGCAGCCCAAAAAAGAAAGGGTGGCCGGTAAGTGGTCTATCCTGGAGGTGAGGAACACTCACTTCCTGCCCTTGGGGGTCCCAGCCAATCACTGGGGCAGACTATAGTAAAAAAAAATAAGACTTCGATCCGAGGCTGGAGTCAAGGCCCTTCTGGTTCCTACATAAAGGCAAAGTGGCTGCCCCAGGCATCTCCTCCAGTGCCCTGGCAGGCCTCCCAGCAGGCCTGAGGTAGCCAGCCCTGTGGTTTCTTTCCATCAGTCCTGAGCCAGGTACATGACCAGACAGCACTCCCACCCCATCCAGAGCTTACTGACCTCAGACTAACAGCCAGACCTGGGTCTCTACTCAGACCACAATTACATGATTCCACCAAGTGACTGACCCTCCCAGGCCAAAGCTTAGCTAGAGAGGCTCCCTGTTGACTGCCTGGCCAGAATGACCCCAGCCTTATTCATGACTCTCCCTAAATGCCAGTCAAATAGCCACCAGGCTCTCTGACTCCTGCCTTCTCTATGTAGCCACAGTCAGGCTGACTGATTCCAGCCAGGCTGACCTCTTAGCCAGAGCGAACATTCTCACAAATTTCTAGTCAACCCTAGCCCCAGGTCTCTAGGTGGGGCCCAGTTCAACTCCATCTTTAGAGAACACCTCCTCCCCAGCTCTCCCAGGGCTGGGAACAGCCAGTTCCTCCTGCCAGGGCTTCAGCACCACCACAAGGGGGCACCCTGACTCCCATGACCAACCTGCATGAGGAACTCTCTAGAAAGCAGCACTGGTGTTATTCTTGTCTTACAGATGGATAGTGTGTGAGTGTGTGCCACTCAGAGACGAGCAGGGACCACACAGAAACAATGCGCAGAAGACACGAGTTAGAACACCCATCTTTATGCAAGGAGAGTAGACACAGACAAAATAAGACCCCGATTTGGTTTCACACAAGAGACATGTCTCGCCAGACAAAGCAGTGCAGGGCGACTTGCGATGGGGACGTTGAGAGGCGCCAGAATGATAAGGGCAGGGGGTGGAGGTCAATGATACAGGAATTTTTTCTAGCATGTGTGAGGCCCTAGGTTTGATCCCCAACATGGGGAGAGGCCCAGGGAGAAAAAGGAGCTCTATCTTGCTTTGGGAGGCTTCCTACCTCAGCAAAGGAGAGGAAATGAAAGCTAAAAAGGGCCAAGGTTATAAGGTGGGGAAATGATACACAAAGAGGAGAAAAGGGGTACCGACTCAAGGATGCTACATCTGAGCTGAGCCTGGAACCACAGGCGTGAAGGGAGGGAGGAAGGTAACAGTTTGTCCCCTGCCCAGGGAGGAGCTCAGGCTGGCTGACATGATGGGAAACCAGAGACTGAGGCCAGTTCTTGAAAAGCCTTGGATGCCAGGGTAAGGAGTTGAACCTCATTTTTAAGTGGGGAGCCACCGGATTTTCTGTAACGGGAATGTCCAGATTCTCCTGGTTCAAGGTGTCTTTTCCAGACTGTACCAGGGTCAGGAGGGAACTCAGGAAGCTACCAAATGGTCTGGAGCTTAGTGTCAGATTGGCACTGGATACAAACAGCACACACTCCATTCAAGAAAGTACGTACTTGTTAAGTGTACAGACACACACACACACACACACACACACACACACACACACACCACTCCCTTTCCCCAGCCTAATTCAAGTCCCTGAGGCACACTCTAAATTAGGCTGGGGACGGGGAGCAAAGACAAGGTCCCTGTTTGAGTATCTCATCTCTGTAGAGAGCTCTCTTGGAAAGGATGGGTTGAATCAATGCAGGACGACCCCATGGCTCCCCCAGCCACAGCTCCAACTGGCCCAGCAACATTCCTCTGCTAATCTCCCCAATCTGGCCAGGCGGTTGCCTGAGCAACCGTCAACCACAATTTGGGAAGAAGGGGGATGGCTTATCCACATTCAGCATGCTCTGGGCCTGATGATGTCAGGGACCAGCAACCTCTGGAGGGTTCTGGGAGGGGTGCCCCCCGGGGGGCCTTCCTCTCCATCTCTCTCTCCACCCTCCACCCCATACACGTGTGTGTGTGTGTGTGTGTGTGTGTGTGTGTGTGTGTGTGTTACCTAGCTGTAAGCCTGACAGGACCACTGGTTAAAAAAAAAAAAAAAAAAAAAAAAACACTCAACTACAGGACAGGACTCTGTATCTTAGTCCTGCTGTGCCCCTGGGTTCCTTCATGATTTGGGACATATAACTTGCCTTCTCTGACCGGAGTCAGGATGACCTCTCAGACTAACTATCCATCCCGAGTGAACTCTTAGACAGCATGACCCTTGTCACTGATCTCTGGCTAGCCCCAGCCCTGGGTCTCTAGGCCAGGCCCAGCTCAGCTCCTCAACTGTGAAATAGGAGCAGGGGTTATGACTCTGATTGCATTTGTGTGAGTTTATAAATGCCAGGGGTGGTGCCAGTACTTGAGAGATGGAAGAATAGGTATGAAGATCGGGATTTTGGGGCCATCCTCGGCTACATACGAGAGTTTCCAGGCTAGGCTGGGCTACATGGGACCCTAGCTCAAATAAACCAATGGTAATAGTAATAACAATAGGAACAATAACTGGATATGTCCTCAGGGAAAGGTGTGTGTAGGAGGGCATGAGTGTCTGACAGCATGGGGCTCTCAGAAATAGTTAAAGTTGGTTCATGGAACATACCTATGAGCAGAAATACATAGTTGCATTCTATAGTGGCCATATGCCTAGGGGAGGTGGGTATTTGTATAGGGCAGAAAGAGGTGTGTGGTGCATGCACGTGCTCATTGGAGTTAGTGTGCATGTTTGATGCACCTGCCTGTCCTCTAGCCAGGGCAGACAAGGCATGTGCTCTGGGCCTGCTGCACCTGCAGCCATGTGTTTTCTGAAGACCCTGTGTAAATAGATCTTGTTTGCAGTAAGATTTTCATTCTCTCTGTTTTGTCAACAAGACGGCCAGTTCCCAAGGGTAGCCCCAGAGGAAACAAACCTTCTCCAGCCAGACATAAATTCACAGTGTGGGACCTCACACTGCCAGGCACAATCCAACCATAGCCTAGGGACCCAAGAGACAACCCCAACAACAATGCCAGCCTGGTCCACCATTCCTCCCTCTCCTGAGTTACTGAACTTACCCCTGGACATTCTTGCCCTACTCAGCCCTGCTTAGTTCTCACCTCCTCCCTTCCTGAAGTCAGGGATAGCCCTGATGCCTTTGAACCTATCCCCAAGCCTTGTATATAGCAGATGGCCAACTGTGTCCAGACTTCCTAACACCAAGACCAGCTAACCTCAACCAGCTGCACTAAGACAAAGATATGACTACAGCGTTGCCCTAGGCTAACACATCCAAGTGGAGGCCAGGTGTCCCAGAACTGACTACCAGAGCCCTGAGGAACTGATAAGAAGCACAGTAGAGCTGACAGTAAAATACTCACATAACCACAGAGCTCAGCAACCAGGGAGAGCGCCTAGGAACAACCACAGACTGAGAAAGCTGGAACCACCTAAGGAGGCAACACAGAGCCTAGCAATGCCACCATCCTGCCACCTCTGAGTATGAGAGGAAGCCAGCTGTAGCTGAGGAATTCACAGCGGACCCTTTCTCATCTCTATGGCCAACACATACTATAAATTGCAGAGTCAAGGAGGGAGCTGCTGTATTGGCAGTCCAGGGCTGAACACCATATAGCATTAAAAAAAAAAAAGACTAAGAAGTGGGTCTCACTGTGTGTGCAGAAGTACAGCAGGCAGAACACACAGACCTTCTGCAGGGCAAACGCCCTGTACTTCAGACAATAAAAACAGCATGGGATAAAGTGGTGCAGGTGTGCACAAGCTCCACGGAGAGGGAGGGCTGTGTGGGGCTGTGATGGGGAGCGCTGAAGACAGAGCACAACAGACACACTCCACAATTCTGTGCAAGGCCACAGAGCACATGGCACCCACAACCCCCAGCACTGGCATTCAGTGAGCACGGAAGAGCTGGCGGGGGCTGTGCAGCGTGGGACCACATTCACCTTGGGTATATGTCACCATATTGGGGGGGGGGTGACAGAATGGAAGGTGGACCTGTGTACAGAACAGGAGCCTCCTCATGGAAAGGGTCTGCCCAGCACAGGCATAGGGCTGGTACAGCGATACAGGAAGGAGAGGATGGAACACCATTCAGAGCCAAGCACCGGGGATGGCAACCTAGTCCTGAACAGAAACTAAACGTAGTCCTCAGGAGTAGGGTATCTGTAGACTTCAGGGGTGGGTGAGAGGTGGCACAAAACTCAAGTGCCACGATGATGCCCTGTGGAATGATGGGTTTGGTTCCGAGGGCTCTGGGAAGCTCAGGCAGACCACTCACAACCTGGCAGGAAGCCACTTCCTCTCAATGAAAACATCTCCTTTTGGAGGGAGAAGAGAGGAGACAGTCACGCAACTTAGCAGGCTCCAGAAGCTGGGGAAGTTACAGGATTCCCGAGACCTGCTCCAAGGTTATATAAGCAGTAACAGCTCCTGGAAAAGGAAAACTGCAAGCTGCCAGGGATGAGGCTTTCAGGAGAAGTTCCCCGTGCTGGGGTGGGCTTTTCCTAAACGCAGCTCCCTTTTGAGGTACCAGTGGCATTTCTACAAGGAACCCCATTAAACTCCCAGCACCAAGCTAGACTTGGGTGGAATTGTTTCTTTGGTCTGTGGAATGAATAGATGTTTGCTCGAGTCTCCCCAGGAAAAGTCACGCAACACAGCCCTATCGAGAACAGATATATAACAAGGTTGACTCTCTGGGTGGCAATCCTGTGCTGCTCACAAGCAATGCAAAACTCAAGCTGCCCCCAAGTCCAGCAAAAAGTGCCCAAATTATGTGCAATGTGAAGCAAAGAGGGACTGCATTGAGGACACACAGAGAAGTGACTCTCCCACAGAAAGCTGTCCACAGTCAATACCGGGATACATACATCGTAATACACTCAGGGAACGGCTGAGATGACGCAGGGACAGTCTCGGGGCATCTGTGGTGGGTGCAGTGTATAAGGCTGAGCTGTTAGACACATACCCAGTTAGGTACAGTGAAGGGGGTGGGGGTGGGGGACAATGAGACCATGCATACTGTGTTCCTGAAACATGACGTCAGCATGCAGAGAAGCTAAAATGCAGCATGCTAGAGATAGGAGGGTCCACACAAACAGGGCAGTGCAGATGCCCGCTGCAAAAATGCAGTGCACCAGATGCCAACATACAGTGCAGTGGCAGTAGGCCATGTGTTGGCAGTGAGCAGCCACGTGAGGTGCTGTGCCCAAAGACCAGGTGAGTCTACCCGTCTGATGCAACAGACTGCTGAAAAGTGTAAACATACAGAGTGGCTATGGAAAGCCATGCACTGATCTCAGGTGTCCTGCTGTGTGAGGGTTCTGCATCCAGACACCCAGAAAGAGATGCCCTCCCAATGGAACCCTGGTACCCAGCAAAGCAAGCACCACACCACGGAAGAGAGCCACAAGGAAAGTGCAGGGCAGGATAGCTGCAGGATGGAGGTACTGATCAGCAGGATGCTGCACAGAAACTCTGAGAAAGCTCTATATCAATGTAGCCCAGCATTCCAGCAATGGAACAGTATAGGCTGAGTTGCAGAGCAGTACAGGACACCAGGTCCAAAAACACAGAGTGCACTCATATGAAAGGCCAGGGCTGAGATGCATACAGTGCGTCTGTCTGCTGCAAGGCAGACATAGGTACATTGTGAAGGTGCTGTGGGAAGCACTGTCGAAGTATCCTCTGTTGCCATGTGGGCGTGTGTTCACCATTGCCCTCACCCTCCAACATCTTCCAGTGATTCTCCAAGAGCACAAGATGAAGACACTACCACCCATAGGGCAGGCGGTGCCAAACTCAGCACACTGTCCAGGTATTCTATCTGAACAGGGCCTTTGAGGACTGGCAGGCAAACAATGGATTTGGATTCTACTGAAAATCTTTTGGACAATTACAGTGCTGTCCCCTGGCCCTCATCCCAGGGTAGAGCAGTATGAGGCAGGAGAGGAGAGACGGGGGGGGGGGGGGGGGGACATTAGATTAGAGCCCAGAAAAGGATGTGGAATAAACAGGAGGCAAATGCGGGAGAAGAGCCTGCCCCAATAAGCCTGGTCCTCACTCCTCCCCCATCCACCACACCATTGCCTTTCCCCAGGGCCAGACTTCATCAGGAGCCAAGAACAAACTTTTCTGAGCACATGGGAGGCCTGCAAACTCTCTCTCTCTCTCTCTCTCTCTCTCTCTCTCTCTCTCTCTCTCTCTCTCTCTCTCTCTAACACACACACACACACACACACTAATTCACACTCACATGGTGCTTGATATGTACCAGGATGTGTTCTAGACTAAATATGTCCAGATATAAAAGGCATCACATCATCCTGGACATTGTGTAACATCTCAATCCACATTTCCCAAGTGGGATCACTCCAAGGCCCAGAGAGGTCATTACCCACCCAGATGTCACACAGTGAGAAACAGTGGAAACTGAGATAAGAACTCAGCTGGTATGGTCTCAGAACCCATATTCCAGCCCATGATATTCTAGGCACAAATACACATTTACACACATGCACAACATGACAAGAAAGATATGCACTCGTGTTGAGGAATAAACTTTGGGTGCACTATGAAGAAGTGTCATTCTGATTGGTTTAATAAAAAGCTGAATGGCCAATAGCTGGGCAGGATTTCCTGTCACAGAGGATGCTGGGAAGAAGGAGGAGGAGATGCCAGGAGATGCAGAGCAAGCAGCATGTGCATTACAAAGTATCAAGCCACATAGAGAATGTAGATAAGAAGATATGGGTTAATTTAAGTTATAAGAGCTAGTTAGAAGCAAGCCTAAGCTATCCCAAGCTTTCCTAATGAATAGGAAGTCTCCGTGTCGTGATTTGGGAACTGGCTGGCGGGACAGAGACTGCACACTCATGTAAACATGCACGCCCATCCTCAACAACATGCATCCCACTCTCAGTTGAGCCTCACCCATCTCCCAATAGGTGTCTATCACCTCTCAGTTGTCATCGCATGTCCCCCAGCTGTCCCTCATCTCCTACTCTGCATCCCCCAGTTATCCCTCAATCTAGTCATTCCTTCTGACACCACCAGCCTCATTGCTATCTGCCCCATTCTCACATATATCTCCAACACCAACTACCTCCCCTGAGCTGTACTCTGGGCCCCAGACCTGTCCCTCTGCCTCCATGCTGGCCCCACTGTTCCATCTCAACTCTTTCTTTAGCTTCTGCCTTCAACTCTCAGCAACAGCAACCCAACTCGCCCCCACCCCAACAGCCTTTCCCTTGTCCCCTTGGGGTCCAATTCTAAGTCCTGGGCTTTGTGTGATGGGAATCTGTTCAAGACACACACACCCCCAGGATCACACAGGCACAACTCCTTCAAAGTTCATATTTCAGGGATGGCCCGCCACTTAACCATACTGTGGGGCCACTTAAGGAAGCTTACTAGCCTCCCCCTGTCAGCCCTCTGCACCCCAGGACCTCCTTTCACCCCTCCAAATCTTCTCTGTAACATCCAAGGGTTCAAACCAACCCAAACACTCCACAAGCACCCACCGTATACCACCAAGGGAACCAGAGATGACAAACACCCAGCTCAGCCTCAAAGGTCTCCGAGCTAAAAAAAAAAAAAAAAAAAAAAAAAAGGGTAGTCTATGATCATGCAAGCTCTAGGAGAGAGCAGTCTACCCCACTGCCCTGTGGGGGCAGGGCAGCTTTACTGCTTTACTGTGACAATGACAATGGATGAAGCTGAAGAGGAAAAGAGTGTCTCAGCAAAAGGCACAGGATGGGCATGACAGAGGCCTGTCAAAGGGCACAGCAGGCTCTAGGAGTCTGGATTGTAAAGCAGATGGGGAGGAGCAAATGACCAGAGGCTCGTTCCTAAAGAAAGGGCTGGCCAGGCAGGGCCTGGTCTGCCATGTTAGGGTTGGGATTTAGCCTTGGGGGCTGAGGAGACTTGAAGCAAAAGAATTGCATCACTTACAAAGGGCATGTAAGGAAGGGGGTGTATAGGGCTAATGCAGAGACGTGGTCTGTCCACACAAGCTCCGCCACACCAAAGCTCTGCCAGCCTTATCCTTTTAGACCAGAACTTCTCAACCTTCCTAATGCTGCAACCCTTTATCATAGCTCCTCATATTGTGGTGATCCCCAACCATAAAATTATTTTGCTGCTACTTCATAATTTTTAATTTTGCTACTGTTATGAATCATACTGTAAATATCTGATATGCAGGACATCTGATATGCAACCCCCAGAGGGGTCTTGAACAACAGGTTGAGAATGACTGTTTCAGATACTTCACAGCCCACAGAACATTCTACAAGTGTGGGAATGTCCTCTACTTGCCAATATGCTGATAACTACTAGCAATGTGTAACAGTCGTGGATTTGGAACTTGGCTAGTGCAACTGATGAACTAAATTAGTATTTTAATTAATTGTACCTAGTTTAAATTTAATAGCCACATGTGAGTGAGAAGACTTTACTGCAAGGGAAGAGCATTGCCGTCACCATGGAAGCTTCCATTGGATAAGGTGATCTGGACAGATGCCCATGGGCCCACAGACCTGGAGGCACCAGCCTGCAGGTCAGAGCCACTGTACTATCCTCTACACACCCCCAATATTCTTGCACCGTGGGATCAATGCACCCACTCTGAGGCACCCAGGAACTCTATCTACCATTTCAGGAATGAGATGTTGGGGGCTCCCGGGTGTCATAGCAGCTGTTTCTTCCTAACTCCAAACTCAGATCTAGCCACACCCAAGGTGACAGGAAGGCTTGGCACACTGATAGTGACAGGCCATACACATGCTTTGTGCCCCTGGCCTCCATTACACACACACACACACACACACACACACACACACACTGGCTCCCCAAGCAGCAGGATCACACTTGTACACATCTCTCTGCCTCCTCACAATCCCTACAGTGGTGGTCTCTCTTCTCTCCAGCTCAGAGACAGACCCTCAGGGTCCAGGAGGAAGGTGATCTCTGACTGAGGATTAAAGCAATGCCTGCCTGACATGGGACTTCATCCCTCCTCCCATTCAGACTGACCTCCTCCCTCGTTCAGACTGACCGTTGAGACTCCCTAGCCTCACCAACGGTTGTCCTGATCACAAAAGGCCGGGACTCCTTGGATTGGACAAGCTGAGCCAGCTGCTAGGGGTGGGCCCAGAGTAGTAGGGGGTAAGCAGCACCAGGAGTCTGGGGGGGGGAGGGGTCTGCAAGAGCCCTCTCCCTTCAGTCTCTGCTAGGGACTTAACTTCTTTAACTCATAGCTCCCAGATGATACTTTCTGGACATGGCCTTTTCACAACATAACACCATCCACTAGCAGAATTTTCCAGATTTTTACCAGGGGAAAAACAAAACCCAAAAAACAAAACTCGGTCTTCAATTCTATGTTCAATAGAGTCATTGCGCCCCCATCTGGCATCTCCAGCTCTAAATTTGACTCACTTGACTTCATTCATTCTTTTCTTCCCCTTTTTTTTTTTTTTTTTTTTTTTTTTTTTTTCCCTTTTCTTTCTAATACTATGTCAGTTGCCCAGGCTAGCATGGAATTCACCGTGCAACTCAGGCTGACCTCAAGCTTGCAATCAATCCTCGTACCTCAGCCTCCCCAGTACTTGGATTACAGGACTGAACTATATCACCCAACTTCATTTACTCCTTACATGTCACATCCATTTATGAAATACAGGCGGCTCAGGCCTTGTACCTAAGTATTTGAAGGCCCACAGTGACTTTCCTTCCATAGTTCCTGGTCTAGTGTGGGTGACAGGACAAAGAGATTGTAATTACAATCCCATATAAAAATCCAATCAACTCCTACCTTCCCTTTCCTGGGCTAGAACAGAGAAAAACCAAGGAAGTCTTCAAGGAGGAAGTAACATCTAAACCGAGAGACAAACAGGGACCTTACCTGTGAAGATGTAGAATCAGAGAGTCCTGAGGAGAAAGCACAGCTTGTACAAAGTGCAGAGAGGAGGTGGTGGGCAGTGGGTATCTAGGCACTACTGGTAAATAGGGCTAACCAGGACATGTGATCCCAAAACAAGATAGGGTGGGCCAGGTAGGCAGGGGCTAGAGCGGGGCTGACAGGGCCAAGAGGGAACGGATTCTGAAACTACTGGGGAGCTCTGGGCAGAATTTGAGAAGAGGTTTAAAACGGGCATTTTAGGAATAACTCTGGCACAGTGGGAGGAAGAGAGCGGTGCCTTCCGGAAGGTGGAAGATGACTGAGGAGGGAGAGCAGGGAGAGGTGGAGGAATAGGACACTTCAAGACACAGAGGGAAGCCACAAAGCACTCTTGCCACTCTGGCTGACCTAGCAGGGTGTGGCTGGGTGTTCCCCAGCTGGCGACAGCATGGAGGATAGCAGCATGCTAGGGTATGGCCATGGACCTGCCTTGTCGCCAGACATAGAGAGGAGGCAGCCGGAAGTGTGGCCTAGGATCCAGGCCACCCTCCTGGCTTCCTGCCTAGCCCTCCTTTTGAACTCCAGAAGGAAGTCTGGGTTGTCCTGACAAGCCCTCTGGGTACCTCTCTCTCATTCCTGCTATCCACAACTCCAGCGACCAAAAAGACAGATTAAGCCAGAATGCAATAGGACACATTACTGTGCCAGGTTTACACAGACCCCCACTGGGTGACTAGGGAGGTAGACAGGGGACTGAATTCACTCTCTAGACTGAGGACATGGAATGGCCACCTCCCTTCTTCTGGGAGTTTCTCAATCTCATTCCTGCTATCCACAACTCCAGCAACCAAAAAGACAGATTAAGCCAGAGTGCAATAGGACACATTACTGTGCCAGGTTTACACAGACCCCCACTGGGTGACTAGGGAGGCTGAATTCACTCTCTAGACTGAGGACATGGAATGGCCACCTCCCTTCTTCTGGGAGTTTCTCAATCAGTCTTTATAGTAAAAGCTTCAAAGGTACTGGGGAACTTTAGAAGTAAAGTGACTTACCCAAGGTGTCTCTCTCTCTTTGTCTTTCTCTCTCTCTCTCTCTCTCTCTCTCTCTGACACACACACACACACACACACACACACACACACACACACACAGCAAGCTGCAGAAGCAAAATTAGCTTCAAATTAGCCTCTGGGGTTTTGCCACACCCCTCCAACCCATCTTCTGGTCTTCCCTACAAGGGGACTTTACATTCTACCAAGTATCATACATGATTATAATTAACACCATGAAGATGGGGAAACCAAGGCTCAGGAATGAAAATAACCTGCAGTGGGTCTCCCACACCTCAATCCTGACAGTCCACTGTCATGACAATTGAGGCCCAGGTGTGTTCTCAAATCAAGGGGATGGGGTGGGATGCGGTGGGATGGGATGGGATGGGATGGGGAGTACAGAAGGTTTGATCTCAAAGTGGGGAAGGTTAGAAGGGTTGAGAAAGGTCTAAAAGACAGGTTGCTTGTGTCACCCTCTTGGATACCAGGAGGTCAAAACTGAGCAAGGCCCCAAAGCTGCAGGGCAAGGCCAGGATAGATCCCAGGACGCCCGAGGGGCGGAGACAGGGAGCGGAGGGGCGGGGGTGGGAGGTGTGTGTGTGGGGGGGTAGTGTGCACTAGATCTCCGGATGCCAGCTGTCTGGGGCAGGTAGCCCGGAGTCTCTCCCGAGACCCGAGGCAGCAACGCGTGTCACAGTTCTCTTTCCACCCGGGGCGGTTCCCCACTACCCCACACCGGGTGGCTGGAGCCAGGGAAAGAGAAAACCATAAAGAAAAGCCCTGTAAGCACACACACCCCCACCCCCCGCTGGAAGGCAGAGGCCTTGAGTCAAGGCCTCAGGAAGGGACTGTGGGCCATGCACATATACAAGCACACCGACACACCTTCCACACAGCACACGATGTGATACGCTCGCGGATGCACAGACCCAGACACTGAACACACACATTCAGACAAGGGAATGCACACACACACACACACACACACACACACACACACACGCTCACACACACCCTCCAAAGAACGCCAGACTCTAAATCACACTCAAGCGTGCGATCACACCGCAGGTCAAGCGGGAGACCCACGCACACATTCACACACACGTCCGCAGGCGCGGGCCGGGCTAGTCGGGAGGCCGCACAAAGTTGCAAAGCAAATGTAGGCAGCGTCCCCGGGGACCGCGGCGTCCCCGGCGCCTCTAGTGAGCCACGATGGGGAAGCCGTCCCGCGGCCTCCAGCCAGACCCTGCGGGGGCCCCGACGCCGCAGCCCCACCCGCACCCGGGTGCGCCCCGAGGCCCTCCCCACCCGGGCGCCCCGCGGCCCTGGCGCCGCCTCGGATCAGCCGCCAGCCAGCGCTGCGCGGAACTTGCAAAACAACAAACGGCCCGAAATGTCGGTCCGCGGCCACCGCCGCGTCTCTACCCCCTCCTTCCCTCGCCAGCCTCAAGGCCGCCCCAGCCTCTAAGGGACGCTACCGCGACAACTTGTTCCGGCCGGGTGCGCCACGCACACGCGCGCGTGATCATACACACACTCACACAAGCACACACTCCCTCGGCTCCCGGCCACACTCGACCATGGCCCAGGAGCGCCCCACGCTCTCAACGTTCTCAGCCACGCAGCCACAATCACATCCGACACACTCACATCCACTCCAGACACGCTTCCCCAACGCATTCTCCCCACCCCTGGCATTCACTCGGACCCACACAGCCATTGCACACCCCAAACCCTTCCACAGGGACACTCGTGGACACAATGCACACACACACACACACAGGTTCCGACCGGTTCCCACGCCTGCACACGCACACGCACCACTCACGCATTCCCGGGCCCACACTCGAACAGAATCCACAGAACCCTTGCAGCACACACATAAAACAAACACGCGGATTCTCGAACACACCAACAACCGCACTCCCGCCAGGGGAATACAAAAAAAGCCAACAAATGCTACAGTGTCAGACGCAACTCCAGCCAAGCTACCGAAACTCAAATACACAACCCACTTAGCAGCACCGACAGACACCGGCTGACACGAGCCAGCGCACACCCGGTGCCCCACGCAAGCGACACGCACACCAGCACACTCGCAGCCGCGGTACACAAGCAACCTCAGCTTGCACACAAACTACGGACACAGCGGTCACAGACACTCGGATCATATAATCGAGCATCCCGCACTCCGACATGCGCGACGAGCCATTCCCCGGCTCGCGGGATGAGCTCGGAGGGACCGCGCGCTCTTACCTGCGGGAGTCTCGGTCTCCGGCGCGCAGAACTGGAAGGTGAGCGCCAGGACCAGAGCCTGAGCCCGGGCCATGGCTGGGGCGCCGCTGCCTCGGTCCTGGGGACCCGCTGCTGGGAAGGCGACACCACCGGAGCCGGAGCCCGAGCCCAAAGCGAGCGGGAGCCGTAGCGGAGCAGCGCCGCGCGGAGCGGGACTGGAGCCGAGTCCAGAGCGGGAGCCCGAGCGAGCGGGGCGCTGACGTCAGGCCCCCGGGCACGAGTTCCGCGGTCTCGAGGCGTCCCCTGCTGGCAGTGGCGCGCGCTGCGGCCCGGGTCTGGGCCCGCCGGCCCTGGCGTGCCCTTCCCCCACTCCCGCACTCCGTCGAGAAGACCCATTGGCTGGTGCCAGTATTCACTTGAACATTCTCAGACAGCGCATTTGTAGCCCTTGGCTGAGACTGTGATCCAGGGACACTTGGCTTCTCTGTCCCCTCCGTTGCTTAACTTCTTTCTACCTTGGACCCTCCGAATATACATTCCCACCTCCCTCCAATGACTGAGCACTCCTCACCTACCAAAAAACGTTGTTGAGCTTTTAGAATTATGGCTTTTACTTTCAGAAACACGAAATTCACCTCTCTCATTAACGCGCTTGTCTCCTACAGTAGCCTCTGGCTACTCCGGGTACATAAATTTGGAACTCTGCCCAGTTCAAGTTCTTGCACAACCACCAGCAAACTAGTTGTCAGTGACTACGTAAAATCAGGCGCCATTTACATGCCTCTCCCTCTGGGACTCCGTTAATCTTCATCATCGCCCTAGGAGGCTCAGACCTCTGTAATCCCGTTACACAGTTGAGAATACTGAGATTGCAGATCGTGATTTTTCCATGATTATGCACCAGTATGAGGCAACACCAAGATCTGAATCAGAAACAGACTCACATCTGGAAACCCACTCAAACACTGACAGGGTCATTGGTTCAATTATTATTGTAGGTCACGGAGGAGTTATAAAACAGACCAAAAAGCAAACTAATAAAAAAGAAAAAAAAAAAAGGTCTCTGGGAGCCAGAGAGATGGCTCAGTGGTTGAGAGTACATACTGCTCTTGAAGAGGACCCAGGATGGATTCCCAGCGCCCTTGTCCAGTGGCTCAGCTGCCAGGGTACCTGACCATTTCTGGCCCTTTAGGGCACTGCATTCTCATGCACAATCACACATACAATTTAAAATTAACACATAAATTTTAAAAAACCTCCACCCTCATGAAGCTTGCCTTCAAGGGGAAAACAGAAGGGAGGTGGGACTAGCTGTGAAGGGAGAGGGTTGTTGCAGTTATAAGCAGACCACCTGCTATTTGATGGATTTGGTATTTATCACCATCTTTAGAACGTGGGCTCCCCAGGGGAAGCATTGTCCCTCGGGGCCTGGTATCTGCCATGCTCAATAAGTAACGAATGAGTGGGTAACTGATAAATGGTTTTAGACACAGTCCTTGCTTTCATGAAGACCTCATGAAACTTGCGTCCCAGCAGGGAGGAGGCACAATAAATATAAGTAGATGGAACAGCAACCTGAGACGAGGACCCTCAGGGGGAGGGAGCTCTGTAGCAGAGAACCCTACAGAAGCGAGTCCTGTTATACATAATGTGATCCAAGAGGCCTTTGCTGAGAAAGTGGCCTGAGGCCACATGGTCTGAGACCTGAAGTATGAGGAGCCAGCCTCAAGCAGACCAATGGGAAGAAACACTTTAGCCAGAGGAGCTAGACTGAACAAAAATAAGCAGGTGGGTCTATGGAGATTAGGGAGGCTGGAATGGAATGGTGGGGCGGGGAGGGGGGTGGAGTCAGACAAGTGCAGCTGGAGGAGTTGCCAGGGTCTACAGACCACACCGGAAGCTGATTAAGGGAGACGTTTTAGGTTAAACCCTAGGAAAATGATAAGTGGAAAGTCTTGAGTTCAGATTTTTCTTTCCCAAAGACTAAAGACACGGACGAATATATTTAAGTACCTCCCTGTTCCCTGCCTCTTCTCTGGGCTGGCTCACACTGAGACTGGGCTCTGAGGTCAGAAGGGGAAGAAATGCATGTTCCTGGGCTACTGGGCTCTTCTGTTGTAACTGCTGCTTGACTCCAGGCTGAGACAGGGAAGGAGCAAAGACACAAAGATGGTAGGGACCAGAGCGTTAAGAGAGTCACACGGAGACAGAGACAGAAAGAGGAAAAGTGAAGGCAGATAGAAATGTGTGCTGAAACAGAGGAGCCATCAGCAAACCAGATTGCAGAGGGGATAGAAGTGATTTTTTTTTTATTATTTAATCTTCAGTTTTGAGGTGTGTAAACTGAGACTCAGAAAGCATAAGATATTTGCCAAGGTCACACAGTCAGACCATGAAAGTGTCAGGATTTGAATCCAAATTTGATAGATTCCACATTCCCTTGCTCCTTGGACAGGGGACAGCCTGGGAAACTGTGGTGAATGGAGAGTACTAGCAACAGGTAGACAGATAAAGAGAACATTCCCCTTTGTGTTTAAAAAGGGGCCACACTCTTCAACAATGTTTGAGCGATGAAGAAAGGCCCTGACTTGGAGTGACTGCCCCAAATCTAGGGAGAAAGATAGGGTACCACAGTCCATGCCCGGTCAGAAAGAAATTCAATTACCAACAACGCATGGAATATTTATGATGCCCATCCTGTGCTAGGGCCCCATATTGAGTGCTGGTGTCATGGAGATAACTAAACAAGGCCACACTCTTAGCTGGAGGGGGAAGTGGGCATACAAATAACCATGAGATAGTATCCTAAAGGCCATAATATTAGCCAAGAGAAACTGCAAAGGCATTTGGATTGGCTAAATAAAACAATACCCAACCTGGAATTCTTCTGACAGTTTAGACAGGAAAACTCATTTCAGGCAGTAGCAACCTGAATAAAAGCATAAGACAAGGATGGGCTGGCAAAAGGGAGGCTCAGATCTAGTGGGGTCACAGGCTATGTGCAGTCTAAGAGAAGATAAAGTAGAAAAGATGAGGTGGGCATCAAAGTACATGTTGTCTTGAATGCAGGGTTAAGACCATAGGCTTGAACCCCTTTGTCGGTGGTTCTCAAACTGCACCCCTGGGTGAACCCAGATGGTATAGACCAAATATGAAGGTTTATAGGGATGTCCAGAGAGATGAAGTTCAGTATCAAGGAGGAAAGCTTGCTTCTGATTCTCCAGGCTTTCCTAGTTGGCTGCCCAGGGACTGGGTCGGAATAATAAAAACAGCTCAATGTCACCTAAAGGGTCCTACAGCAGAGGAACCTTATGAATTTCCTGGCACAAGCACACCTACCTATGAAGAGGGGTACTAAGGAATGGGTATGGTGTTCACATGTGTTCACATGCACAGATATAACTGTGGGACCAGGCTATTCTCCCACTGGTAGACATCAGCTTTCTCTAATAAAGTGCACACAGTTTCTGAGCACGTACTCGAGCCAAGCCTTGGTGTCTTAGATGTGATATTTCTCATTTTATCTGCAAAGCATGCCCCTGTAATAGTTCTTGATTGTTCCCATGTGCCAAGCAATGTGCTAAGTGCTTCAAGGGGCATTATCTCCTTCAGTCTTCAAGACAACCCTGACACTATTAGTCTTTCAATTTATTGGGTTTTTTTTTTCTTTGCCTCATTAGAGATCAAACCCAGGAAATCACGGATACTAAGTGTGTGCTCTACCACTGAGCTACACTCCTAGATCTATTCCTTTCATTTTAACTGTGAGGGAAACAGAGACACAGAGAATCCAAGTGACTAATACAAAACCAAACATCCAGAAAATGGCAGAACCAGGACTCAGATCTAGATTTGCCTGTGTCCAGTTCCCAAAGCCTTACTCTCCATATTTTGTTGGGCTCTTTTCCTCAAAAGGTTTCTATTCCATGGCAAACTTTGGGACAATCATCTTTGTCCCTCAAAGCCTTGGCTCTCTAGCACTTATCCCTGGCTTACCACATAACCACACTTTGGGAAGCTTGTAAAGATGTATACTTTTGGATCATGTACCTCTCACATAATTCTGTATCAGTAGACCTAAAATAGAACCTCATGTACCAGGCTTTCTTTTAGGTCATCAACCAGCTCCCAAATCATGACAGGAAGACAATATTACTTATGAATGCTGGGCCTAACTTAGGCTCATTTCTAACTATCTCTTTTAACTTAATTTAACCTGTTTCTCATCTACATTTTGCCTCAGGGCCTTTTACTTTCCTTCCTTTCTCTCTTTCTTTCTTCCTCCCTTTTTTTCTTTCTTTCTCCCTTTCTATATATCTTACTTTCCTGCTTCCTCCAGTGTCTGGCTAGGGGCTATCTGGCCCTGGTCATGTCCCTCTGTTTCTCCCTCATGCTCTTCCTTTCTCTTCTCTCTCAAGCCTAGATTGCTCCTCCTACTTTTTCTCTCTGCCCACCACTCCCACCTCTCCTTTCTCTGCCTAGCTATTGATGGTCTATTCAGCTCTTTATTAGACCAATCAGGTGACTTAGGCAGGCAAGGTGAAACAAAAGCAATACATCCTTACATAATTAAACAAATGCTGCACAGACAAATGTAACACATTTTTGCCTAGTTAAAATAATATTCCACCACAACCTCATATGATTTCCATGCACCCAGATTTGAAGTCAAAGGTCTGGCTCCAACAGCAGCTCCTTCAAAAGTCCCAGCCTGCCTCCAGCAGAGTGCTCCTTTTCTTCAAACTGCAATAGTGCATATTCACATGTACACGAAGGTTCAACCAGAGGTTTATTTATGCTTGTGCCCTCCCTCCACCAAAAATAAGACCCTGCATTTTTACAGGTCTACACCTTTTCAGAAAGAGCTTCCACTTTCCTACTCAATGTCTTTCTACAATGAGCATGTTAAAAGATGCCTTCCTCATTGCATTTTTTTCCCTCACATCTGAACAACTTGGAAGTTTTTACAGTGTGTTATCCTGTCCACCATAACATTCTTCTAACATTTCATCCAGTCCTCACAACCATCTGAAATGAGGAGTGTAATTTTCACAGCACTGCTGAGAAACAGTCTCGGAGCTGTACTCACTTGCCCAAGCTGGCTAGCTAGGAAAGAGTAGGGCTAGGATTTGAGCCTGGTATTCCTGCTTCCACGTCAGCTGGGGCAGAGAAGTAACTATAAGTCCCTATGCCCTGGTGGTGCACTCCTTTAATCCCAGCACTCAGGAGGCAGAGGCAGACAAAGCTCTGAGTTCGAGGCTAGCCAAGTCTACAGAGAGAGTACTAGAACAGCCAGAGCTATACAGAGAAACCCTATCTCAAGGAACCAATATAATAATCACGGTGATGGTGATGACCTGGGGATGATGTTGTTCTGGGGAAATAGAGATTTAAAGGAAATGATACTTTAAAGAGCCTAGCACGGTTCTTTTAAGGGTAGGAAGGGGAAACTGAGGCCAGAATGTAAATGACTTTCCCCAAATAAAACACCGCACTGCAAACAGTATTCGCAGCTTTAGGTCAGTCCCAGACTCCATTCGTTGGGAAGGCTGCTTCGGCTGGTTCTGCAACTTCTTGTCCAGGTCCCTGATTTTCCTACCCCACCCCACCCCACTCCCCCACGCCAGGCCGGTAGCGGTTTCACAGAACACCGCTACGGCGCGGAAGAACAGAGTGGCGCCTCATTAAAAGGGCGGGGGCGGGGGCGGGGCCATGAGCGGGGCGGAGCCCAGGCTTCTGGTCGCGGGCGGATGACGTGACCCGGCGCGCCGGGTTCTGCCAGAGCTGAAAGCTGGAGGCGGCATGTTGGTCAGTGGGCGACTGACAGGGGCGCGAGCCCGGGCGCCTCTGCAAGCGAGTCTCCTTAAGACGTGGAGCCTCCGCGGTCCGACCGCCTCCTCCTACTCTGCTTCCTCTGAGCCGTCCACGGTGCGGGCGCTCATCTATGGCATCCACGGGGATCCGGCCAAGGTTATCCAGTAAGAGTCGACGCCCATGCAGGGCAGGGAGCTGGGTCCCTGGAGGGTTTTAAGGAGGGCGGCGGACTGCGAGGCGAGGACAGGGTCCAAAGAAGCGGAGGCCGCCGTCCGACAGACACCGAAGCCCAAGGCGCGCTTGCTAACTCGACTCCGGTGCTTCCCGGCCGCGGAAGACCCGTGAAACACGGGTGCAAGAGGGAAGGGTGAAGTTTATCTAATGATATTGATCGAGGATTGTGACAGGCACTCCTTTGCCTAAGTGGATGCTTTGGGTTGCTTGTCAAGGCAACGTTGGTCCGGGGGGTAGTTACTGGATGTGTTCCCATTGTGCAGATGAGAAAACCGAGGCATGAGAAAGTTAAAACTACTTGCCCAAAGTCTTCCAGCCAGTGAGAATCGAAATTTGAACATATAGTCTAAGTTCTACTTCTTTGTTTATTGTTCGGAGGTGCTCAGAATACTTTTACATCTATTTGGACCGTCAGTTCTGGATTAAATAGTTATTGTTTCCGTTTCATAGGGGTCAATGGACTTATCCGAAATGATAGCTAATTAGTGATTGGAATAGGGGCTGGAATTCACTGCTGGCCCCTTTCTCATGTGAGTTCCCTTCCACCACACCATGTATGCATCCTGGCCTAGATATGAGTTGCTTATACCTGGCGCACGCCTAAAATCCCAGCGCTCCAAAGGCAGAAGCAGGCAGATAGATCTCTGTGAGTTCAAGGGCAGTTTGTCTACAGAGCGAGTTCCAGGACAGCCAGGACTATATAGAGAGACCCTGTCTCAAAACAAACCAACAAAAAAGAGTTGTTTCATAATCCTAGCATGCTTAGGAAAGAGAATTGTGAGTCTGAGACCAGCATGGGCTAAGTAATGAGCCTTTGTCTCAAAGCACACACACACAGTAAAATACATAATTTTTTTTTTTTAAAAAAAATCCCAAATACAATTTAGGAGCTGCATGTGATGGTGCATGCCCAGCATTTGCTGAGGCAGGACGATTGTGAATTTGAGACCAGTTTGGACTACATACTGAAACCCTGCCTCAAAAAGAGTAAGACAAAAATTTGGGACTCACCAACATGCATCTTCTTAATATTATTTTCTCTTCCCTTCTTATGGTCTCCCTGTATAGTCCTGGCTAGCCTGGAACTTGCCAAGTACACTTGACTGACTGAGAATTCACACTGATCCTTCCCTCTGGCCACTTCCACACCCCAGCACTGGGTCCAAAGGTGCCTGCTTCTAATTATTATTATTATTTTTTTAAGGGGTGAGCATTCCTTTTGTTGCTTTGTTTGTTTTTTGAGATAGGATCTTGCTTTATAGCCCTGGCTGGCCTGCCTTTTCCTCCTAAATGCTGGGGTTAAAGGTGTGCAACTCCAAGCCTATCCCCACCCCATTTTTTTTTTTTTTTTTTTTTTTAAGAAACAATCTGGCCTCTAACTCCCAACTGCCTGGATTACAGGTGTAATCTCCCTGTGTTACTCAGGCTGGCCTGGAACTTGTGACCCTCTTGCCTCAGTTTCTCAAGGAGTTGGAATTACTGGTTGATGCTCTAAAGGAGGATGTGGCCAGATGAGTATATGACCCCTAAAGCTTCTGTCTGCCTGTCAGAGCACCTAGCCTGTACTTAAACCATTGCAACACTTGTGTGTTTGTTGTGAATGGAGGAGTTACAAATGCACTGCAGAGAAGTCTGCAGGTGCCTTTTGGAGGAGGACATTAGCTCATTCTTAGCTGATTGGCCCTGTGTGGTGTATTTGTGAAGTGGCCCAGAGAACTAAGTGAGCTTGCCAAACACACAAGTAAGCCAAAGTAAGGCAAAGAGCTGCCTCCAAGGACCCTAATTTCCAGATAGGTGCTTTAACTTTTGCCATGCTCCAGGCAGCCTTCACGGCCCTTTAGACTGACAATTTATTGGTAATCCAGATGCAAATTTTATGAATTTTAAGAGAGGATATTATCATAGACATAGAGACCTGAGAGGTTGACTAACTTGTCTAAGATCAAACATCTTATATTTGATTTCAGAAGTGTGTGTGTGTGTGTGTGTGTGTGTGTGTGTGTGTGTGTGCGCGCGCGCGCGCGCGCGCGTGCATGCGTGTTCTCTTTTGGAATCTGGTGATTGAACTCTGGTCATCATCATATTTATGACTTCCACCTCTGCCAGCTGAGCCATCACCCCACCTCCACCCCCAAGTTGTATTTTGCTTAGAGGCAATGAATTGTGTCAGGGAAGACATTTCCATGAACATTTTGCTGCAATGAGCTCATAAAGCCTTTCTGAGCAGGCCTCCATGTCAGAAATGGACCCAAAAGGAGAACAAGGTGGTGCAGCTCCAAAAGGCTTGTTATTTGTGTGCCTCCCTCTCCTGGGTCTGCTACAAACCAGCTGTTCCTGGCATGTTAGCTGAAGCCGAAGCTCATCTCATTAAGAAGTGCACCTTTTATTGAGTTCTTCCAAGGTGACGAGGAAGGCCTGGATGGTTGAGCAGCTCTGTGCCATGGCCTCCTGATTGGTTTCCTGTTAAAGAGCCAGAGAAACTGACACAGATCTGTCTGTTGGCAGATGCCACCTGGGGGGAGGGGGGGAGAAGACAGCTGCTTTGTCTTCATGTCCCCCAAGCTCAGAACAGGACATTTGTCCGTGGCATTCTCTTCATCCTGGGCTTCCCAGCACAGTCTGTCACCTGTGCTACATTTGGAAATGATTTCCATGCCCCACTTCTCAAGTGCTTAGTAGGACTGGGGTGTCTTGTTTCTTTAAACTCTGCAAGCCTCCAGGTGACTGCTGCCCAGCCGATGTAGAGAAGTAGTGCCTGTAGATAGATGGCCAGGCAGAAGGAATTGTCCCTGGTCTGGAATGACCCTTCCCTTCTGACTCAAGTTCAAGCAACTTTCTTTGCATGTGGGCTGAGGCCTCTGACCAAATTCCCTTTGTAGTCCTATGTGTTTATATTAACCAGGAGTCTGGAAACTTCAGAGATGGCCATAGCCATTGTCCTCTGTGAAGAGCTCTAGAATCTGTACCACAGAGGTTCTGGAAATCATGATGTTCTTTTGTGTCCTGTCCCCCCACACATACACTCTAGGGAGTGTCCCCTCAGATCTTTGCTGTTCTCTTAAGTCCCGATGTGAAAATAACTCATTTATTGAGTACCCACGAAGTAGCAAGCATTGAGCTAAGTTCTCTACATAGACTTGGTATTCAAATGGGACTGAGGTTATTGTAGCTCAGAGTAGTGTTCTTGCCAAGCATGTTTAAGGCCCTGAGTTCAATCCTAGGCATCACAAGTCACCATCATCAAGTTTGGTACACTCTTCCCAGTCTAAGAGATGAGGAAACTAGGTCTCAAGAAGATTGAAAGGCTCTTGTCCAAAGGACAACTAGAATGTACCTGGTTAAAAGTACTGCATGGGGATAGGAGGCCCCCGTGGAGACAAAGGCTGGAAGAAGTGAGATATCCACTCCGCCTGCACCTGTTGCACTGACCACGCCCATTGGGGCGTGGGGACAGGTGCGGGTGTGACCTGGGAGGACTAGGTCTGGGTCATGGACCCCAGCTCTCACTCTCTTACTTCCTGATAGAGACAGAGAGCATCCGGAGGCATCCTTGGGATGGGAACATGCGGCAGTGAGCTGTTTCTGGTGTAAGTGATTTCTCCCCAGATAAACATACATCAGCCTATTGTTTCCCAGATTCTTATTTACCAGGCTTTAAAGAAGCAGTTGCAATCATCGAAAAGGGTTTTTCAGGATGAGGTGGAGTATAAAACTAGGATGATGACAGGTTAGAAGAGAAAGTGAAATTGCAGCTCATTCAGTGACCCGGAGTTTTCTGTTCTGCCCTGGGATGAGGGAGGTACCAGCCTGTGACCTCTTTCTGCATCCAGCTTGTGTGGTCTCCTAAGATTACATCTGTAATCTCGACACTCAAAATAGAGGCAGGAGCATCGGAAGTTTGAAGCCAGTCTTGGCTGTATAGTGAGTTTGAAACTAGCCTACAGTCTTAAAACACCAAAAGAAGTCTCCAGCCCCCAATGTGGCTTCTCATCAACCAGCTGTAGGATGAACTCATGCTGGGAAGACTTTGGTCATTATACCCTTTCTGATTTAAGCCAGATGGAATCTAAGGAGGCCCAGGGTTTTATTGATAATTCATTCGCATTGTAGAGTGCTATTTATTCTGAATTTTGTTTTGTTTTGGGGTGTGTGTGTGTGTGTGTGTGTGTGTGTGTGTGTGTGTGTGTGTGTGTGGTTTTTCAAGGCAGGGTTACTCTGTGGCTTTGGAGGCTGTCCTGGAACTAGCTCTTGTAGACCAGGCTGGCCTTAAACTCACAGAGATCCGCCTGCCTCTGCCTCCCGAGTGCTGGGATTGAAGGCATGTGCCACCACTGCCAGCTCTGAGTTCTTTCTACACTTGATGTCAGTGTTGTTTGGTTGGTTTTTGGTTTCTGGATTTTGGGTTTTGGTTTTTCAAGACAGGACTGTGTAGTCCTAGCTGTTATGAGCAGTTTTCCCACCAGCCTGGTTCCACAGCAGTATCAGCTCCAAATAACACACAGAGACACTGTATTGGATATAAAGCTGTTGGCCTGTTACTAATGTGTCTTATTGGCTAGCTCTGTCTTAAATATTAACCCATTTCTATTAATGTAAGTGTTCCCATGTGGTCTTATCTTACCCGAGAGAGGGTCTGGACTGTCTTCTCCCTCAAGTCTCTACATGTTGAATCTCCTCCTACCTCTCCCTCAATCCTCCTTGTCTCCTAGTCCCGCCTATCTTGCTTTCCTATTGGCCAACAGGGCTTTATTCATTAACCTATAAGAGAAACATATTTACAGAATGACATCTTCCATCATCTCTTTTCTGTCTAAAATAAAAAGAAGGGTTTTAACTTTAACATAGTAAAATACATAACAAAACAGTTATCAAATAAGAACTATTGTTAACAATATTTAGTCCATTAACATTTAGCAAGATTTAAAAAAAATATTCCATTATCTATCTTATCTTTGTGAGTCTAAAATCTTATATGTAACTTATCTTTAATCCTAACTAAGGAAAACTATAACCATAACTATCTGTCTTCATCTCCATCAAAGACCACAGAAAGATAATATATAAACTTTAGAATTGACAGAGACAACTCGCCTGGTCAATCACCTGAAATTCTTCTGTAATGTTCCATCATCAGCCCATAGACCATAGTGTGTCTGGCAGATTCCTAAGCAAAGCAGGAAACTTTAAACTGTCTACCTGTATTGGCAGTTTGTCAGTCACTTTTCTCTGTGTCCTGCAGAATGTCTGGCAGGCTCTTCCATGAAGCAGGAACCCATCTTGTATCAGCAGTAACTTTACTGTGGATCCTTGCATGCCCAGTTTATACAGCATAAAATCAAACAGTCCAGACAAGAGCAGCATCTTGCCCAAATGGCTAGTCTTGCCATATTGAAAGCAAACTCCATAATGAGTTTCTTCGATGTCCATCTTCCTTTCTGACACAGGTGGTGTTGCCAGGAGCAGTTGTGCTTCACTGTTAAGAAAAACCCTAAACCATTTTAAATGCCATATTCTGTAGGTCTTTGAAAGGTTTGAAGAATATTTATCTATCTCAGATATATCTGTGTATATCTAGAAAACCTAACTTAACTCTAAGTTTTGACTGTCATAGCTAACTATCTATAATCTGTGCTAAATTACACATTACATTTTTAAATGAGCTATATAAACACAATACCTAAACAAGAGGAGAAATATACATATCACAAAATGAACCTTAAATTTGTATCAGTAAATGAAAATCCATTCCAAAACACAGTACTCATTCCTATATCATAATCCCCTTTTTACCTTTAAAAAGAGATTGGTTGTGATCATTAACCATTTATAACCAACCCCATATAAATGAAAATAAACATTTATAAACAACATTTGGGAATTTGGCATTGTTCTTTCCAAACTGCTTCCTGCTGGTAGGGGGTGCTGTCTTGGGGATCCTAAGAAGACTCAGAAATCCTGGCTATAGTGGTCTGCAAGGCTGCCTTGTTCCAGATGTTTTGAATGTTGGATCACCTGGGACACTGTTTCAGGAGGTCTTGCTTGATCAAACCATGTTAATCTGGAAGGAATCCACAGCTTTTTATTTTCTGTGGAAACAAAAATAGAAATTCTTTTCCCCAGTAGCCTGTCCTTAGATTTAAATTTTGGAGTCAAAGCATTTTTAAAATATATAAATTGGATTAATTTAGCAGCATTGATAATCAAGTGTATTGTAGCAATTATTCCTTCCTTAGCAATTGAGCAATTTAAAGACAACACAATAGCATACAGTATCAATACTCTCTGTGTATTTCCCATTTTTATGTGGCTTTATTTTATTACTTTATTTCTTTTACTTCTTTTTTTTTTTTTTTTTTTTTTTTTTTTTTTTTGAGACAGAGTTTCTCTGTGTAACTTTGGCTGCCCTGGAATTCACTCCATATACCAGGTTTACATTGAAGTCACAGAGATCTGCTTGCCTCTGTCTCCTGAGTGCTGCAATTAAAGGCGTGTGCCACCACACCCAGCTACCCTCTCTTTTTTTTTAACCACTTTATCCTGTTTCTTTTTCTCTCCCAAGCCTATGTATATTTTAAAACACACTGTAAATCTTTAGAGTTTTTCTTTATCTGAATCTGTTTTTACTGTAAATCTTTATCTTTTTTTAATTTTTATTTATTTATTTATTCATTTTTTTTGCCATAAGTCTTTTATCTTGTAAACAACAACATTGCTAAAATGAAAGCCACAGTTGTATTACCCACTATCTATCAAACATGGCAGGGTGTATGTTTACCGCCAGAACTGAGAGCTGTGCTCACCACCTTGGTCTTTGCTGCGTCCAGCAGCATGTTGCCAGCTTGGAGATGTGGTCATTGCCAGCTCTCATACACACCATTAAGATGTTAGCAAAGCTCTTTAAAAGCCTTGCGGTTTTTTTGCTGCTATGCTTTGTCAGGAAGCCTCCCTTAAAGGAACCACACAAAACTCTGCTTGTCTCTAGCAAAACAGAGCCCAACTGAGAAAAATTCTGTTACTAAGACACCTTGCTTGTCTCTGTTCTTTTGTTTCTACAACCCTTTTTTAAGCTTTTGTCAAGTTTTAAGTGAAAGTTCTTAGTAGCCACGTTGCAGGCGCCATTTTGTTATGGGCAGTTTTCCCGCCAACCTGGTCCCCCAGCAGCATCCACCCCAAATAACACACAGAAACACTGTATTAGATATAAAGTTGTTGGCCTGTTATTAGCGTTTCTTATTGGCTAGCTCTGTCTTAAATATTAACCCATTTCTATTAATCTAAGTGTTCCCACGTAGTCTTATCTTACTTACCAGAGAGAGTGTCTCAATCTTCTCCCTCAAGTCTCTCTAACATGTTGAATCTCCTCCTACCTCAATCCTCCTTGTCTCCTAGTCCCACCTGTCTTGCTTTCCTATTGGCCAACAGGGCTTTATTCATTAATCAGTAAGAGAAACATATTTACAGAACGACATCTCCCATCACCTGGCTGTCCTGAAACTCACTCTGTAAACCAGGCCGAGCTCGAACTCACAGAGATCGGCCTGCCTCTGCCTCCTGAGTGTTGGTATTAAAGGTGTGCACTATCACCACCCAGCTGATGTCAGTGTTTAAAATTCTGTAGGTAATTTGGGTTTTAAATCAGAATTATAGTATTTGTTTTAGTGACATTTTGGTTTGGTGTTCTGTCGAGGGCTTTTTCATAGTGAAAGAGGAAAGAAGTGAACATAGTGTTCATTGGTACTGGGAACTAGCCAGCACTGGTTCTTTCAGGGGCAGGTAGGTGCTGGGCCCTGAAGAGTCAGAGACAGGTGATTTATATCCCCCCCCCCTGCAAGGAAACCCCAGTCTAGTCCAGGAGTTAAGCCACTGTAGCCCAGTGAGGGAGGTACTGTGATATGTTCAGAGTGTAATAGGTACCCAGAAGAGGGCTGCCCTTGGGAAGTCAGAATAGCAAGAAATCCAAGCCCATTGGGAGATGGGGTAATGCCATATGAGAGGAATGTCCTAAGCAAGAGAGTCTTTGGATTCAGAAGCCCTGAGGGCCTCTATACCTATTGCTGCCTGGCAGGAATCTGTGTAGTAACCGACCCAGAAGATATTAAGCTGAGGTCATGCATTCACACTCATACTATAGTGTGGAGTTCTTGCCACGCCCCACTGGCCTAGTTATCTCAGAGGTGAAATGTGGCAGGCAAATTGCATCCCACAGTAGGACAGAAATTTTCTCCCCATCCTGAACCTCTGAGAGATGCTGTCACTTGGTGTGGCTCCCAAGTCACATTCCTGTCTATCCTATTACATATTTCCTGGCCTTTCCCACTCAGGGTGTATTCGGATGCAATGAACAGATGACAAAATCATATACTAGCTCCAGATATTTTGTTGGGACTACATGCAACATCAGTACAAGAGCAGTAGTCCACACTCCAGTCCTTCCTCTGCCATTGATCTTTAAGGTGAAGAAATCATTTGGCCAATGTAGTGAGGTAGTCCTCAAGATCAGCAGTGGTGATATGCATACTCTCGCCCAAGCTTCTGTGCCAATAACAGATATTCACAGCCCCCTCTTCTGTTACCTAAAATCTACAGGCCCTTATTTTATAGTTCATTCCCTCCAGGCAGCATGAAGCCTCATGTTATGTAGCTTTCTGTCACAACACATTCATGAGACTGCTTAGAAAATAGTTAGACCACACTGGAGGTTGCAGTCAAGGAGTAGTGCCATTGCTTCTAGATAGGAACATGCACCAAAACCATGCACCTTAGCATGAGCCAGAGAGGAAAGGACGAGGTGCCCCAGTGACCTGAAAACCTCCACCTAGATTCCGTCTTACTCACAGTGCCCTGGTCACCAAACCTAACACAAGAACATTTATAGTCAGAACTATAGCAGATCCCTCAGCATAACACTGCAGCCAATGGAACTGAGGAATAACTCTTCATTTCTAGTCATCCTCAGACAGTTCTGAGTCAAGCAGCCGCTGGTCTACCTGCTCCAACTGCTTGGGATACTGAGGCAGGAGATCTGCTTGAGCCCAGGAGTTAAAGGTTAAGTTGGGCAACATAGTGAGACTCCTCCCCCCACACACAAAAGTTTGGGGTGGTGGAAATTATATTTGATGATTCAGAAGATGAGTCCCAAGTGGAAGGTGGGCAGGATCACCTTGAATCAGGAAAGCCAGAAGAGGCCCAACAAGGCTGATGAGTGACAAAGAGCTCTAGTCCCTAAGAGTCCAGGTCTCCTTTAGATCTTTACCAGCTAAGGCCACTCATTCCCTGCTAGGGGTCACAAGCCAGGAGCTGAGCAACCATCTCCCTCCCACTCGTGACATGTGCCCTGCTTGTTAATTAGTAAAATCCCTGCACCCCAGGTACTTCACTAAGTCACAGAAGGCAGCTTGTTGATTGTGAGGACCGCATACAGACTTGAGGAAAGCCACATGAGGTGTCAGTTACCTTTGCGTAGTGTTCTGTGAGGACACACATTCCTAGCTCACGTGCTGAGCAGATGGGAAGTCTCTAGTCAGTGACATGCTTTCAGTTGGATCTGTCTGAAATTATTTGCAGTGATGGAGTGAAAGATGAAAGATAAGAACAAAGGTGGCTAATTAAACATGGAAGGCAGGAGAGAGCCCTCGGTATTGCTGGCTGCTGTCTACCTTACCCAGCAGATAGAACTGAGCCAGTCCCGGGAGACTGGGCTCCTTTTTCCTGTCTCAAAAGGCTCTTTCTTCTGCCTGCTTTTGTTTCCCTTGTACTTCATATGGTATCACAGGTGTACAGCCTGAGCCTCAAAGGAGCCATTGTGACCTTATCCAGCCTGGGATCTGTCAATTGAGACAGTGGCAGCCCTCAGAGTTGCCTGGCGCCGTCATCAGACTCACAGGGGAAAAATGAACAGTACTGGGGCGGCGACTTGCAATCTATCCAGGTTGTGTTTGGGTGCATCACTTGAGCTCAGCAACATAGCCATCATTTCCTTTGGTGAAGTAAAAAAGAAAGAAATGAAGGAAGGAAGGAAGGAAGGAAGGAAGGAAGAAAAAAAGAGAAAGAAAGGAAGGAAGAAAGAAAAAAAGAAAGAAAACAGAAACAGGACAAAAATTGCTATCACGGCACTGGAGAATCAGCTCCTGGAATTCAGGCCCAGCCCTATATTCCTTCTTGTCTCAGCAGCGGTATCCTTGACTACGCTGTTAGAGCTGTCTGCAGGAACAGCCGCCGCATCTGTGGTATTGATGGCATTCCATGGGGGCAGGCTGGGGCTGGTCTCCCTGATGAGATGCAGCTGGACCAACACAGCTCACCCCAGGTGGGTAGCAAGTATCAGGCCTGCCTCCACCACCACCCACTGGTGTGTGCAGTTTCCACTTCCCAGACTCTAATTTCTGCTTTGCCTGTCCCTACCCACCTTTCTGCCCTCCTTCGTGAATCTCAGCTAGACTTCCCAGGAGCCATATAGAACCAGGAACAGTTTGTAGTCCAGTGTCCTGCCTGCTATCTAGAGGTAGGCTAGTTTGTGAAAGTCATGTTCCAGGCAGGGTAGCTGGACCAAGCCACCTGGGTTCCTCTACTGCAGGACTTCTCAGAGCCTTTCTGGTGCCAACATGCTGACTCTTAGGGGATCTGTAGGCAGTTTCTCAGATGAACTGAATCTTAGGGAAAGATAATGTCTCCTAGGAGATACCAACATGAGACCAGATGTAGGCAGTGCTCAGCCTGAGCTTGGAGTCTGACTTAAGAACAGGCTTGCTACTTTTTTCTTTTAATTTCTTTCTTTCCTTTTTTTTTTTTTTTTTTTTTTTTTTTTAAGCCAGTTAACCTAGTTTCTTAGCTTCCTCCCTTTTTAAAATCAGAATGATGCCCAGAGCATAAGCATTGGGAAGGCTAAGCAACCTGTGGATGCAGAGTGACGAGCTTAGGAAGGTTCAGCTGTCCTTTTGTTGTCTAGCCTGGTGGCCAGAGTTCAGTGTTAATCTCTAGACTCCTCCCACACAGTGGGCTGGCAGTTCTTTATGTCTGATGCTCTTTATGTCTAGCCAGAGCATCATCTGCTGTCCACCCCACAAGTTCCGGCATCAGACTTCAAATACAACACCTTTGTGCCTACTGTGAGCTCCCTCATCCTTCCTCTTCATTTGCTCAGCTAGGAATCCAAACTGAGCCTGGGAATCATCACAGACTTTTCCCTCCCTTGACTTCCTAGGTGTTTGGCACTTTTTAAATTTATTATATCTTATGTGTATTGGTGAGAGGGTGTTGGGTCCCCTGGAACTGGACCTGCCATGTGAACTGCCCTGCAGGTGCTGGGAAGTGAACCTGGGTCCTCTGGAAGAACATCCAGTGCTCTTAAACGCTGAGCCATCTCTCCAACCCAGATGACTGGTGCTTTTACCCTCATTCTCTCACAGGAGACAATTTAGTCCTAGATACTTGTTCATCACTTAGGAGAAACTAAGTCCTCCCTCCCTCCCTCCCTCCCCTCCCCTACCTCCTCCTGGCCTTCCCTCCCTCCCTCCAGGTGATAAGTAAAAAGGGTTTCTGGGTGTCAGGTCTGAAAGATCCAGACCCAAACTCCTTTCCACAATTGCAGGAAGCTCTGAAAACTGTTTGGAGGGAAACTAGTTTGCCCCTCGTATCTGGTGTGAATATTCATGCCTCTTGCTGCAGGAGCGCCTGACTGGAAAGGAGACTGCCCAGCCCCTAGGGGTGTAGATAACTCACGGTTATGAACTCTGGAGAACTCCAGAAAAGGAATTTTGAACCCATGTCTTGATCAATTTAAAAGCAGCCACGGGAAGACTTCATAAACTAAGACACATTGATCACCATGAGATGGTCTTAAGTGGCATAGTCACCCCTGCTGCAGAACAGAAGGGCTAAGAAAGTGACCATTGCCAGCACCAGATGTCAGAAGACATCTGGGGGGAGGTAAAGTTTGATCTGGGTCTTGAAGGCTGAGTTAAATTTTTATTTCACGGAGAAGCTGTGGAAATGAAATTCTTGGCTGAGGGAGCAGTGTGTAGAAAAATGTGCAGAAAAAAAGAAAAGCTATGTCTTAAGCAGCTTGAGCTCCTGGGCTTTGTCGTCTTACAGGAAAGGTCTGATTATCTGTCAGAATGCCGGAGAAGCAGTGGGATAACACGAAGAGGCAGCTAGTCCAAAAACCGATTTGCTCAGGGCTGGAATTTTCTCTGGGATGCAGACTTAATACATAGTCCCAGAGAAATAGCACTGATGGCTTCCCTTTGAGGTCTGCTGGGGAGGCCTTAGCAATATCAACCTCCTTCCTTCCCCTCAGCCCGGTACAACAAGAGTCAACCTCTGGGCCAGGTCAGGCCAGGGCTCATTTCACAGCCTGCTGCTTGGTTTGGAATCCAGCACTTACCAGGCGGACTCTGTTACCATCCTACTGCCAGGTTCAGATCAGATCAACCACCTACCACTGTCAGCAGCCCCGAGCGAGTTATTTACCTCTTCTGCGCCTTTGTTCCTCA
Source organism: Phodopus roborovskii (assembly GCF_943737965.1). NCBI lineage: Eukaryota > Metazoa > Chordata > Mammalia > Rodentia > Cricetidae > Phodopus > Phodopus roborovskii. The sequence continues at coordinate 19,634,346 of NW_026126448.1, forward strand.
GCTATAAAGGCAGAACAATAGTCTGCAGCTATTGAAATAGGGTAGAAGCTGGCCTATAAAGCACTTGGCAGGGAGCCTGGCTGGTGAACACTCAGTAAGTTGCAGTTATTATTGTAGGGAGGAACCCTCCCTACTCCAGCTACACACACACACACACACACACACACACAATCCTTGGCACCACCACCTTCCTTTTGCAAAGCTTTTTCTTCTGTCCCTGTCCTTGGCTTCCCACTCTTCCTAGTTAACCATTTTCTTAGCTGACTCTTATTTTGTTTTTGTTTTGTTTTTTGGGACAGGGTTTCTCTCAGTAGCCCCTGGCTGCCCTGAAACTCACTCTGTAGACTAGGCTGGCCTCGAACTCAGAGTTCCACCTGGCTCTGCCTCAAAATCACTGGGGTTAAAGGTGTGCGCCACCACCTCTAGCTGATTCATAATCATAGTGAGACTTGGTTTTTCTTCATGGGATCATGACATTCCAGGGGTTCCTAGCTTGTGTTCCCCAGATTCTCAGAGGTTTTTGTAGGCTCTCAGGACCCCCAAGCTCAGTTCTGGATGGTGGACAACCATGTAAATCAGTGTGAGCTTGAAGCCGTCAGTTTACACTTCATCATCTCAAGGATCTGAGCCCCCTACTACTCATCCCTCACAGAAGGGTTACATCTTAAAGCTCTCAGCACAGCCTGGTGGAGAGAAGAGCTCAGGTGAGCTTGCCTGTTTTTCCTATTAGTATAAAACATTACTTGAAAAATCATACTTTTAGCCCAAGATCATGCCTTGGGTCTAATTAAGAAGGTGAGATTTCTGCAGGAGATGGGTAGATTACCTCAGCTTAGTGTGGGGCCACTGTGGCAGCATGCTGGGAGCCTCTGACTGGCAATTATATAGGATTCTGCTAAGTAAAAATGAGGAAAATTATTCCTTTGTAGATACATTGGAGCAGAGAGGCATTGCAGGCCTGGAGCATTAAGTTTCAGGAAAGAAACGGAGTTTGCAATTATTGAGAAATCACAGGGATCCACTGGTATAGTGCAGTGACCAGTGCTGTCTAGTCAGCAGGTGTACTAGCTAGTTATTCGTGAAGGTGACACAAGCTGTGGTATAATCTGAGAGACAACAACCTCAATTGAGGAATTGCTTCCATAAGCTCAAACTATAGAAGGCAGGCTTGTAGGGCACTTTCTTAATGATCAATGTGGGAGGGCCCAGAACATTATGGTGATTCTAGGTACTATAAGAAAGCAAGCTGATAGGCTGGAGAGATGGCTCAGTGGCTAAGAGCACTGGCGGCTCTTCCAGAGGATCCGGGTCCATGGCAGCTCACAACTGTCTGTAACTCAGTTCCAGACCTTGCACAGGCATACATGCAGGCAAAACACCAGTGTACGTAAAAAAATAATAATAAATCTTAAATAAGATTGTAAAAAGAAAGTTGAGCAAGCCAATAAGCACCCCGTGGTACCCTTCCATGGCCTCTGCAGAGGTGATGGCTCTGCAGCTAAGGGTGTAGACTTCTCTCCAAGGACCTAGATTAGCTTTCAGCATCACATTAAGCAGCACACGCCTGTCTCTTAACAGCTCCAGCTTCTGCAGTTAATACACATTAAAAATTTTAGAATAAGGCTGAGTGGTAATGGCACACGCCTTTAATCCCAGCACTTGGGAGACAGAGGCAGGCAGATCTCTCTGAGTTTGAGACCAGCTTGGTCTACAAAACGAGTTCCAGGACAACTAGGGCTACATAGAGAAACTGTCTGAAAACAAAACAAGATAATAGAATAAAACCCACTTCTGTTTTTTAAGACAAGGTTTCACTATGTAGCCTAGGCTGCCGTCGGCCTCCCAAGTGCTGGAATAGGGATACACCACCATACCCACCCAAAAAAGACTTTTTATAGCAAAAGTCCCCTCAAAGCCTCCTGGGCTGTGTGTGTGAGAGAGAGCTGACCCATGCAGGCGTGTATGGGAGCCAGTGTTTGGCAGCAGGGCATTTTCCTCGGTTGTTTCTTCATCTTTGAGACATGGTCTCTCATGGAACTTGGCGCTCAGCTCACATTTTCGCTAGCCTGACTGGTGGCTTCAGGATCTGCCTTTCTCTGCTTTGCCTTCAGGGCCACTGTGCCTACCTTTTCTGTGAGAGCTGAATTCGGGTCCCCATGCTTGCACAGAAAACCTTGAGAGCTGTTAGAGGGGGGATATAGTTCAAACCTTCATCACAAAGCCTAGCCAGCACAGAGAAGAGATTTGCTTTTGGTGCCCAGCTACCTTGTGGCAGAGCTAGAACCGACGTCTCCATCCCATCTCCCTGGGGTGTGGGCCACTTCATAGGTACCTCATTTTCTGCACTAAGGGAAATGTCACCTCTGCCTATGTGTGCTGGAGCCAACAAAGACACATGGGTAGAAGTCGGGTCTGACCCAGAGTTTCCCTATCGAAGAATTTCCCAGATGTGCCTTTTTAGAAGAACCACCTGGGGTACACTCACCAGGTGACATTGGTCCATGCATCAGCAGTGGCCGCATTAACAGTGAGTAACTGCATGATTCTTAGAACCAAGCAGGTGCAGGGGAACCTATGGCCAGCTCAGCAGAGGCTCACTAATATTTGTAGTGGCATCTTGTTTTGCCAGCGGACTTAGGGTAGTGGTCACACCTTAGGGCATGGCACAATTGGGTGCCAGGTGATGGTGGGTTTAAAGGAGTCCACAAATATGCAGATGAATAATTAATAGGTATTTATTTGAGGAATTCTCATACAATGATGATAAATAACTGCTACAGTCCTACTCCTGGAGATGCAGCCTCTGCCCTTCAGGATGCTCTGACCACCACCCAAAGAGAGCTCAAACTAGCTCCCCATTCCTTATAAGGGTCACGTCCACACACCTGAAGCCATGCCCTAAGGTGTGGCCACCACCCCAAGTCCACTGGTGTTACAAGATGCCACTACAAATGTTTCTGTCCCTAACTGAGCAGTGGCACTAAGAGGCCACACAGTTAGTGTGAGCCCACACTCTGTGCTGGTCCTTGAAGTACCTCTTTTCTATCAGAACAAGATTCCTGGGTAAATGTGGCAATTGAGATGTGTTGCTAACCTACATTGGGGAGACAGTTTGAATAGAAAACATGTAGACTTAGTTGGTTACAAAGTCTTTCTGTGTCTTTGTGTTTAGACTGAAGAACCTGGAGCTCACTGCTGTGGGAGGATCTGATGTCCACGTGAAGATGCTGGCAGCCCCTGTCAATCCATCCGACATAAATATGATCCAAGGTAACCTTGGTCTCTGGAGCTTATGGTAATTGGCTCAGCAGCTGCCTCCTTTCTGTTTCTCCTCGGATAGGGCATGGAATTCTCAGGATTAGCAGTGGCTGTCCTGTAGAGGAGCTGTGTGCACCCAGTGTCACACTCTCTGGCCAGCCCCTGAGCATGAGGCTCTGTGAGTTGGGAGGACTGAGGTAGTGGTAGACCTGCCCCTCTGAAGAGCCTGTGACATTGTGCATTCCTTTCTTAGTTGAGCTTACTCTCATGGTAACTGTGTATCTAAAGAGTATCTGCTCCCTGCAAAGACAAGGAAGCAAAAGACCAGAGCTTGGCTAGGTGGACAGATAGAGAGTATAAGGCCCTGGTGGGCTCAGATGTGACTGTCCCCAAAGTCTGGGCCCTCCACTGTCAGCCTAACCTGGCAGCGTGACTTTATTACTTCTCTGTTGCTATGATACAACACTATAAGCAAGGCAACTTACAGAAGACAGTTTGTTTGGGCATAGGGTTCTGGAGGGTTAGAGTCTGTGACAGCAGGGCACAGGCAGCAGGCATGGTGGCAGGAACAAAAAGCAAGCACTGGGTATGGAACATGGCTTTGAAGATTGAATCCCACCCTCCGTGACATACTTCCTCAGCAAGGCCATGCTTCTCAGACCTCCCAAAAGGGTGCCACCAGCTCAGGGCCAAGTGCTCAAATATATGAGTCTATGGGTGACACTTTTATTCAAACCACATTTACCCTCTGGATTCTTCTCTCCCAGGGAACTATGGCCTCCTTCCCAAGCTGCCTGCTGTTGGAGGGAATGAAGGCGTTGGACAGGTACTAGCAGTGGGCAGCAGCGTGTCTGAATTGAAGCCAGGAGATTGGGTGATCCTATCAAGTGCTGGTTTAGGTGAGTGTTCCCAGGTGAGAGCAGTCATTTCATTCCTCCAGATGCTAGTTCATCACCCCTGGAGATGTACACCCACTGACTAAGTGTGCCTGGGCAGTGCAGGATTCATTGTCAAACTCATAGGCCTGTCTCCAGTAGCATGGAGTTGAGCCAAGAGAGCAGAATCCTGTTTGCTATGCTCTGGAGGGACATACCTGTGCATCTGTCTCCTTGGCTCCATGTTGATTGGAGCTATGAGCTGATTCCTTACATCCTTGAATCTCTGCTGTAAGGTGTGATGCAGATAACAAATATGGCTGGCCTGCCTTCCAGAAGGCTCAGATCTGACTAAAGTGTCAGGAAGGCAGGACCTCAATAAAGGGAGATCCCTGAGGCCGCAGGAAGCAGAAGGCTGCTCTGCATGCATATGTGTGAGACAGACATTCATGAGGAAAATTCAAGCAGACTGGAAGAAAGTCTGTTAGAACAGGCTGTTGGTGGAAGTTGCTGTTAAGCAGAGATGAGCTGAGGGCATTTCCTTTGGAAGAAGTAAATTGAGCCGACACCAGGGTGAGCTGGGAAATGGAAAATCCAGTGTAGCCCTAGCCGAGGATTTGCCCTCAGAGAGGTTATATAATGGGAAGAAGGTTCCAGAGGTAGAGTGGGGCCACATGGGGTAAGGCCCTGAAAAGCCAAGCTAAGGATAGCATTTCATTTATATATGGAAAAGAGTCATTAGAGTGTCCTGCTTTTCAGTCCTTATGTTTTCAAGGCATGTCCATTATCCAAATGGATCTCCATGGGAGCCACAAGAGGGTAGTGTTCCCCGAGATGGGTGAGGTGGCCTAAGGTTAGGGACCCCTCCCCCCAGAGAGTGGAGTCGAGACCAGAGGAAAGGGTTAGAGAGCTTTATTACAGTGGAGGCAGGAAGACAGCAGGCATGGCACACAAGAGAAAACAGGCACCTCTCCGCCTGTCTGTTGAGCCCTTATTAAGGCCCACATGAGAAATGCTTTCTGCCCAGGATGAAATGAGCTTGGGACTGAAAACAGCTTCATTCTCTCAAGCAAGCTGAAGAAATAATTAACCCATATTTTGTTTCTGTTGGCGTTTGTTGTTGTTGTTGTTGTTTGTTTCTGAGACAGGGTAGACCAAACTGGCCTCAAATTGAATCTACCTGCCTCTGCTCCCAAGTGCTGAGATTAAAGTTGTGTGACACTATACCCTGCCTTTTAATAGATATTTTAAAGTTTTATTTAATGTGAATGGGTGTTTTATCAACATATTATTTATGTGCTGAAAGCATGCAATACCCTTGGAGGCCAAAAAAGGGCATCTGATCCTCCGGAACTAGAGTTAGAAAGGGTTGTGAGCCATTGTGAGTGTGCTGGGAATTGAACCCAGGTCATCTTGAAGAACAGTGCTTTCAATAAGGGAACCATCTTTCCAGCCCTTAATGTAGAAGAGGTTTCTTTTCAGCCTGGTCCCACAGCCCTTAGTCCCAATTAAACACGCAGAGGCTTCTATTCGTTACAAACTGTTTGACTGATGGCTCAGGCTTCTTATTGGATAGCTCTCTCTTAATTATTAACTCATTTCTATTAAAATATGTATTCCACGAGGCTGTGGCTTTCCTGTAATGCTCCAGCACCCTTGTTTCTATTGGCCTTTAACTTTAGGTTGGTTAAGGGCTGTTCTGAGTGGCCCCAAACAGTGGGTGTTTGAGATAGCAGATAGCTAACTGAGTTGAGTATCTCAGATTTACCATTTAGCTCCTCCCTGCACCCCAGCTTTTGACCAGGAAACTAACAACACTTACTGTTATTAATTTACCCTTAATCTTTGGGATCAGTTTGAGGCCCCAATCTGCTCTGTTCATTCATTTATGCAAAGTAATGATAAGCAGTTGAGGATTACATGTGGAAATTTTAGTGTTTGAATCTTGGGTTGAACATTTTTTTAGTTTACCTCCCCTGATTCCCTAACACCTTGTCTGGTAGGATGGCAGACAATATCTACCCAGAGCAGCATACGAGGAGCTGAAGCTTGGGAGGCAAAGTTTGCTCAGACTCAAACGCAAAGGGAGAGAGTCCAGTGGAGTCTTGTCTCCCATGTCTCCCATCACACTTCGCCAGCACTCTTTGGCCACTGACTTAGTAAGCCTAACTTAAGCTTGCTTTATTATTTTACATCACCATGCATGTAACTTTCACGAGGACTCGAACACCACTAGCTTTTCTCTTTCCTCTTTCCAAGTGTTGCTCAAAATCTTCTCCCCTTGAAGCGTTTGTACCAAGGAGGGTGACCTGGGGTTGTTTGTGCAGAGGTTCGTCCCTCACTCCCCTACCTCATCCTGACTCAGGAACCTGGCGGACTGAGGCTGTGTTCAGTGAGGAAGCACTGACCCGAGTCCCTAAGGACATCCCTCTCCAGAGTGCTGCCACGCTATCTGTCAACCCCTGCACAGCCTACAGGATGTTGGTGGACTTTGAACAGCTGCAGCCAGGTAAGCACCTACAAATGGAGAAAGCAAGCCCAGATCTCCCCACTGGGGAGCAACCCACATCCTGGTCCAAAGAACTTGGGAACTCACTGGCACAGGTGGTAGAGGGAGGGTCCCTAGGGGCAATGACAAGCTCTAACCAGAGTAAGTCTTATGGCTTTAAGTAAAAAGATGTTTGATGGTTTCCTAGAAAACACTCAGAGGACATACTGTGAGAAGTGCTAGTCACATTCCCCAGAGCTGGGGCTAGAATGCTGTCACCCAGCAAAAATGTGTTGAGCTATGCTAAGCTTTGGGGACACAAAGCCAGGGGAGACAGACAGTGTCACTGTTTTCAATAAAATGCTGAACTCGGTGTTACTAATTCTGCTCAGCCCTTCATAGGGCATGTACTCGCATGAGCGCCTTTGCCGGCATCATCCCATGAAGTGCATCACATCCGAGCAATGCAGAAGGGCTCCTGGGAAGGAGCTAAGAACTCAAGCCAGCAACCAGGGCCTGAAGCCAGGCACCACCTCCACCAGCTGTGCGTTCAGCACTCACATCCCTGTTTACCCATAAGAGAGAGAGTAAAGGGGTACCAGAGTGCATGGGTCACTGGAGTGCGATGTTTAGTCTTCCTTTCACCAGTGAAGGAACAAAGACCCAGGGAGGTGAGCCGTTACATGAAGTCACTCAGCAAGTAAGCAGCCAGAAGTGACACTCTAGTTCCTCTGAAAGCAGAAACCAAGCAAGTCTTGGGGCAAACAGTTCATGTGGGAAGTCATCCCTAGAAGCAGGAGTAAGGGAACGGGGCAAGAAAGGACAGAGGCATAGCCCATTAAGGCCAGTTAATGCTGTCATCTCTGTAATCCCCTAAGGATCCTCATAAGACACACTGGGGAATTAACCCTCCAAAGACAGAAGACCGGCCAGCCAGTTTGGTTTTGTTGCTTTGGGGGGTTTTATTTCCAGTTTTAGGAGTAGAATCTGGGACCTAGAACATGCCAAGCAATCACTCTATCATTCACCTATGCCCCTAGCCCAGCCCTGCCTTCCCCTCTGTGTGAAGATCTCTCTGCATATTACATGTCTGTGAGCCAAATAGGGCTGTAGAAATCACCTACCACTCTTCTCTCCTACCAGTACGGAAAGTGAGGCCAAGAGCTACGGGACTATGATAAAATTAGATAGCCACTGACTAAGGCATTCAGACACGGCAGGAGGAATATTAGGTGCCTTTGGTGGAGAAAGCCAGGGGTGATGAGAAACTTCTGCTAGAGTCCTAGTACAGTAGACACTGGGTGCCTCATCTCATGCCGTGGCCCTGAGGCCACTCCTGATTAGGGCAGCCCTGTACTGGACAGAGCTGGGCATTCTGATGGCACCCACTATAAGTGCCTCCAGCCTACGTCTCTACTTTGCTGCCTCAAAGCTGATGAAGCCAAACAAATTCATGACCTGACCCAAATTAAGAATAAATGTCACACTGTTCACTAGAACACATAATGAACACAGATAATGGAAGCCAGTTTGGCAGCCCAGTACTTGCTTTCACTGTCTTTGTTGGTGTGTACTCCTGTACTCCTCAACTCTAACTGAAACAAATCAGTGCTGCTGGCAACCTATACAGTTGGTTGAGAATGTACTGTGAAGGACAGACTGGAACCTTAGCCAAGGCAAATGGGCATTCTTGACCCAGGAGTCTGCCTCTAGCTATAGCCCATTCTGTACTGACTCTTTTTTTTTTTTAATTTTTTAAAATTTAAACTTGAAACAAGCTTGTTTTACATGTCAATCCCAGTTCCTTCACCCTCCCCTCCTCCCCTGTCCCCCATCATCACTCATCCTATCCCCTTTCTGCTCCCCAGGGAGGGCGAGGCCTTCCATGGGGAATCTTCAAAGTCTATCATATCATTTGGAGCAGGGCCTAGGCCCTCCCCCTATGTGGAATGGGCTCCCAAAGTCCATTCGTATACTAGGAATAAATACTGATCCACTACAAGGGACCCATAGATTGCCCAGTCCTCCTAACTAACACCCACGTTCAGGGGGTCTGGGTCGGTCCTATGCTGGTTTGCCAGCTATCAGACTGGGGTCCATGAGCTCCCCCTTGTTCAGGTCAGCTGTCTCTGCTGTCTCTGTGGGTTTCTCCAGCCTGGTCTTGACCCCTTTTGCTCATCACTCCTTCCTCTCTGCAACTGGATTCCAGGAGTTCAGCTCAGTTCTGCTTCCGTTAGCTACTGAATGAAGGCTCTAGAGTGTCATATAAGGTAGTCGTCAATTTCATTATCATGGAAGGGCATTAAAGGTAGCCTCTTCACTGTTGCTTAGATTGTTAGTTGGGTTCATCCTTGTAGATCTCTGGGCATTTTCCTAGTGCCAGATTTCTCCTTAAATCTATAATGGCTCCCTCTATTATGGTATCGCTTTTCTTGTTCTCTTCTATTCTTTCCCTGTCTCAATCTTCCTGTTCCCTCGTGCCCACCTCTCCCCTCCTCTTCTCCCTTTCTCTTCCTCTTTCTCCTAACTCCCTCTCCCCTCCCTCCATGCTCCCAATTTGCTTGGGAGATCTTGTCCCTTTCCCCTTCTCCGGAGGACCATGTATGTCTCTCTTAGGGTCCTCCTTGTTTCTAGCTTTTCTGGCAGTATGAATTATAGGCTGGTAATCCTTTGCTCTATGTCTAAAATAGGGTCCTCCTTGTTTCTAGCTTTTCTGGCAGTATGAATTATAGGCTGGTAATCCTTTGCTCTATGTCTAAAATCCATATATGAGTGAGTACATGCCATGTTTGTCTTTTTGTGACTAGGTTACCTCACTCAGGATGGTTTCTTCTAGTTCCATTCATTTGCCTATGAATTTCACGATTCCATTGTTTTTTCCGCTGAGTAGTACTCCATTGTGTAAATGTACCACATTTTCTCCATCCATTCTTCAGTCTGCCTTTTAAAACCAGGTAGTGTTTCCCAGTCGGCAGAACATCTTCCTGATCGCTTGACTTCAGAGATGCTCTGGTAGGAGCTCTTGGGCCTCCTGTTTGCTAGGGAAGTCAAACTGAAGTTTGAAGAGGACATGATATGGCCTGTCTGGTTTTGTTACAGTCAGTCATTAGTGAAGCAGGACACACATCCAGCTCCATTGTGTTCCAGAGTTCATACTTCCCTGCCTCCCCCACTGATGAACTACAAAGCTAAGCCTGGGCTTTGACCACAGTCATTCTGTAGGAGTGAGGGTATATATAGCTCAGTAGTAGAATATTTGCCTGGCATGCTCAAGACCTAGCATAACAGCATAACAAAGTAAAAGCAAATATTCTATAAGGCCCTGGAGCTTCCTATTTCTCCAATATGGCTCTTATCCATTTACTAAATAATACAGAGAGGAATAAGATAGAGCCCTCCCCCAGGACTACAGGTGATTGATAGATATGGAACCATGTACAGCTACAGATAGGACACAGTTACAGCCTGAGCATTGATTGAAATACCAAAGAGCCCTTTAGGAGCATGCAGGACGGAACCCCGGAGGGCTTTATGAAAGAAGTCACAGTCAAGCAGAACTTGAAACACATGACCTCAGCGTGGGCCAGTAAGATGACTCAGCAAGCAAAGGTGCTTACCACCAAGACTGACAACTTGAGTTTGACCCCTGAACATCTGCAAGCTGTCCCTCTGACCTACACACATGCATGTGCATGGACATACACAAATGCAACTTAAAAAAAAAATGGCCCAAACAGAGAATAGGACATAAAAATTAGGAAGTGGCCCAGTAGTGATGGCAAACACCTTTAATCCCAGCATTTGAAAGGCAGAGGCAGGTGGATCTCTGAGGTCAAGGCCAGCCTGATCTACAGAGCTAGATCCAAAACAGCCAGAGATACACAGAGAACCCCTATCTCAAAAAACCAAACAACAACAACCAAAAAATTAGTTTTAAAAATTAGGAAGATGATCAAGGTCAGTCACATGGCAGGGCTGAAACAGAGTGGCCAAGTCCTGAGAAGCATTTTGGGTATGGTACAATGTGGGAAATATGGAGTTCAAGGTCTGAGAAGGCTCCACTGCTGGGTCCCACATTGCCCCAGAATCCCAGACTGAGAGCCCTCAACCTCCTCCAAGCCTTCAGGGCTTGACTTGAATCTCTTTCACAGGGGACTCTGTCATCCAGAATGCATCCAACAGTGGAGTGGGGCAAGCAGTCATCCAGATCGCCTCAGCCCTTCGCCTAAAGACCATCAATGTGGTCCGAGACAGGTATTGTGGGGAGGAGGCCTTTCCACCTTATGTCCCGGTGGGTAACCACATCTCCACCAGATGGCGCGCTTGCGTAAGCATGAGTGGCTAGCTGCTGAAGCACGTGCATTCCACCAGGGCAGAGAAGTCCCTGTGAAAATTTGAAACAGACATGTCAGAAGGAGGTCGAGATGGTCCTTACTGAACCATCAAGAGTAGTGAAGACTTGGTTTAGGATAACCCTGACTTTCAAAACCATTTGAAGGTTTGGGCTGGTCTTGAGGTATACTGTTACATGCACTCTCTAGCCCATGGTCTCCATCCACTTGCATTTGTGCACTAAACACAGCTGTGAAGGAGGTGGGACAGGCTTGTGATCTCTCTTACAGATGAGGAAGCTGAAGTTTTCAAGAGAGGAAGCAGCTTACTCAGGAAGACACAGCAAGTCAGTAACAGACCTACCTTCTTTCCATTCCCCTCCAGTCCCTTTCAGCTTCACTGTGCTCCAGCGGGGCCGAGTCACTCGTGGAGTCCCTTCTTACTATTGCTACTTACTTCAGCCCCTGACTCTGCAGTGGTGATGCTAAAGTGATTCTGTATGCCTGGACCAGAGTCCAGGGCCACTCTGCACTGGAGTGTGTTTGCATGATGCCCTGCGTGCTTTGGAGAACAAAAGGAAAGAAAGTACTGTCTGAATAGAACTAGGAAATACAGAGGCTCTTGCCTGGGCACAGGTAGTTGTAGCATGTGTGCACTTGTCAGGGTTTTCAGATTGTCTCCCAGCCTGCCTCTGGGCAGGGAGGGATGGCCAGTGGGGAAATGAGGCCAGAGCTGGTGGAGCATGATTGAATAATATGGCTGGACCTTGCTTGATGTCTGGCTTAACCTCAGTCGCAGGTCTCAAAACAGAAACACGTGTTCTCAAGGCTTGAGGGAGGGAAGTTAGGCAGTGTGACCAAGGTCCCTGGTTGTGTTTGGTTTTCAGACCTGACATCCAGAAGCTAACAGAGAGACTGAAGGACCTGGGAGCTGACTATGTCCTCACAGAGGAGGAGTTACGGATGCCTGAGACAAAAAACATCTTCAAGGTACCCCGCCAAGGGCTGGGGAGGTGCTTAAGCAGTTAAAAACACTTGTTGCTCTTGCAGATAATCTGGGTTTGAGCCCCATGGTGACTCACAACCATCCATAACTCCAATTCCAAGGAATCAGACACCCTTGCCCTCTTCTTATCTCCGTGGGCTCTAGGCACACACATGATACACAGACAGACATGCAGGCAGAAACATTTACATCCACACACACAAAAGAAAATAAAAACAAGGTACCCAGCTAAAGAATACTGCCCCTCCATCCTGTGTCATCCCGTCAGTGGGAAGTCTGGGGCTGTCTCCTTGCTCTGCTCTAAAACCACCTTCTCTTCTGGAAAGGACAAAGTACCCAGACACTGTGAAGGAGGCAGAAGCAGATAGATTTTAGGAAAGCTGAGGTCTTAAACATCTGTGGGGTGCTCCATCACACACATAGCAGGCATGAGTCAGATCTGGGTGAAGGCCTGAGGAGACTAAGGCATGGAGAGAAAACTAAGGCATGGAGAGAAAAGAAAGAGAAGCTGCATTTCCTGAACCTCTGCCTCACATTTACTTGGCCATCCTCAGAAAAGCTCTACAACATAGCAGAACAGGGATGCTACATAGATGACAACCACATCATCACAAAGGGATGAGGCTGGTCCCCACTGCTTGCAGACCCAGTAAGTGAGCAGGCCCCGTCTGAGGCTTTTTGCACTAAACCATACAGAAGGACCAAATACCTGCTGCTGAGAATGTTTTCCCTGGAGAACATTGCTGAAAGGGAGGTCAGCACATCACGTGGAGACTTTTCTGTTCTTGAGCCTGATCAGAGGTGCTCCTTGTCTGTACATCCCAGAGTTCTGGAACGGGCAACAGGATGAAGCCCCTAAAGCCCTTCTTGGTCAGATAACACACCCTTCACTCTCTCTCCCTGGCACAGCACTTGCTGCTTGTAGCAGCTTCAGACCCCACTTACAGCAGGTCACACCCTCACTGTAGGCTCCTTACTTTCTAGGACCTGCCTCTGCCCCGACTGGCTCTCAATTGTGTTGGAGGGAAGAGTTCCACAGAGCTGCTGCGGCACCTAGCGTAAGTCCCTCAACGGCAGGTCTCTATTGGGAAGGCTGGCTAGTACAAGTGTGACACAAGGCCAGGGTTCCACACCAGGACATTTTGCTCTCTCTGTCCTGCACTCCCAGCCTCATCCTCTGGATGAGAAACCTGGCAAGCCTTTCCCCCCAAAGGACCCAGGAGTTGTCACCTAGGAGCCTCTTAAAGTCACTTTGTTTAGCTGGGCGGCGGTGTGCACACCTTTAATCCCAGCACAATACAGAAGGCAGAAACCAGCAATCTCTATAAGTTTGAGGCCAGCATGGTCTACAGAATGAGTTCCAGGACAGCCAGGACTGTTACACAGAGAAACCATGTTTCAAAAAAAAAAAAAAAAAAGTCATTTAGTCTGAACTAAATAGCTTTGAAATTGTTTTACTGTCTTTTAAAACTGGAATTAATACCAAGGAAACATTACACCTATTACAAAACATTTTGAAAGCATTTGAAAGTACTGAGGGGAAAGGAGAGGTGGACACTCTATCAGCCCCACCCTCCAGGGAGAAGCTCCACCCACTGGGTTCTATTCTGCAACTGGAGGGCACCCAGGAAACAGCTTCCAGGTGGAGCCACCCCCCACTCTCCGCCCCCAGTAACCTGCCAGCTGTGGAGGTGGCAGAGCATAGCTTGGGACAGGTGAGCCACACAGCTGTCCTGAGAGTCAGCCTCTGCAATGACCATCATGCCATCCTGTAGCCCTAGGCAGGTGCTGCTATTCCAATTCCTGTGTTGCCTTCCCTTTGGGTGCTGGGGTTGAACCAGGGCCTCCCTTGGGCATGCTAAGCACATGTTCCATTACTGAGCTATGTCCCCGGTCCCCATCTCTGTTCTAGATTTTAAAAAATGAAGCCCAGAGAGGGCGATTGCCTCATTCAAGGAGTAGTTGGCAAGAGAGCAAGTGTTGAATCCGAGTGTTCATAACTACAGAACACCCCTGTTCAGCAGTCGTGAGGCTAACTGCATCCTCCGTGTGATTTTCAAAGGAAGCAGTGGTCACCAGTATGGACACCTAGGTTAGAAGAACTGGGTTTAAACCCCAGTTCTGCTACTTACTAGTTGTGAACCTGTGAAAAGTTAGGCAAAACATGAAAAGACCAAGCCTCAGTCTCCTCATCTCTAAAATGGGACTAAGAAACAGGGTCCTGCCACTGCAGCCTGTGTGTGAGAGGTGCTGAGGTGATGCGGAAGCAATGGGCTTCAGCTCTCCCACAGACACCAATTTCCCCTGTCGTTACTCTGATAGTTCATGGAGACAGTACAGATAACTTGCTTAGAGTTGTGCTTATACACAGGAGGGCTCACTTCCCCTAGAGCAGGGCTTCTCAACCTTCCTAATGCTGGAACCTTTTAATACAGTTCCTCATGTTGTGGTGACCCAAACCATAAAATTAACTCATTGCTACTTCATAACTGTCATTTTACTAGTTATAAATCCTAATGTAAATACCTGTGTTTCCCAAAGGTCTTAGACGACCCCTGCGAAAGTCATTCACCCACAAAGGGGTTGTGACCCACAGTTGAGAACCTCTGCCCTAGTAGCTTCTTTCTTGAGTGAGAACCATTTGAAGGGAACTTTAAGACTAAATTAAGCCAGGCTTATGGGACACCCCTGTAATCTTAGCACTCGGGAAACTAAGGAAAAGGGTTGCCATGAGATCAAGACCAGAATGAGCCATGTGCCAAGTTTGAGGTAGCCATGGGATACAGAGAATCACATGCACACATACACAAAGTGAGACAATGGCACAGAGAGAGAACAAGTTAGGAGTGTGAGAACAGTCTTAGAGCATGTGCTTAACCTGTGAAGATTTCAGGACCACCCCAGCGCTGAGATTGACAGGTAGAGAGGTAGATACAGCAATTACTTCCACGATTTCCTTTTTAGTTTTCCTTGGTTGCTCCAAAATGTGCGTCAGGTTGTCTTTGATCACCCAACTCCTAAAAGATTCACGAGCAGGGAAGGCAACAAAGGGTAAATCTAGCATGTGATACCCTCACCTACTCATTGTAAGAAATTACATTAGAGCTGGGCATATTGGCACTTTCATGGCATCTCAGCCGAGGCAGGAGGATTACAAGTTAGTGACCAGCCTGGGCTGCATGACCAGACCCTTCCTCAAAAACAAAACATTGTATTTGTGTCCTGCCTGTTTAACTGTTAAGATGGCTGTCAGTCTGCAGGTTCTAACAAAGCCCCTTCCAGAGAGGATGCTCATCATTGTCTCCTTCACTATCCATGTCCCTCCTTAGCTGGAGAGCTACATGGCACAGATCTCCTTCTCCTTTTTCTTCTAAGATATATTTATTTACTATGTATACAACATTCTGCCTCTGTGTGTGCCTGCACCAGATCTCATTATCTGGTTGTGAACCACCATGTGATTTCTGGGAATTAAACTCAGGACCTCTGGAAGAGCAGTCAGTGCTCCTAACGTCTGAGCCATCTCTCTAGCCCATGGCACAGATCTTTAAAGTGAGCGTTTACAGATGAAGAGACAAGGGCTGAACCATCTTCATCATAACAACCCTCAAAATCACACTTGGGAGACAGAACTTGCTGTGTGGACTAGGCTTGCCTCATGTTCACAGATCGGTTTGCCTCTGCCTCTCCAGGGCTGGGATTAAAGGCTCATGCCACCATGCCCTGCATGTGTGTTCTTTTTAATATAAATCCCTGCCTCCTAATTCTTTAAGTCAGAGGTTTAAACTAGGAAGCTATATATATTTATATTATATATATATATATATATATTTTTTTTTTTTTTTTCTTAAAACCTCCCCAGGTATTCTGAGAGCCAGAATTGTTTCCTGTAAATGCCTTAGCAGGTTCCTCTTGAGGATCTTAGGCTATGGTAGGTTCTGTCTCTGCTCATACTCACTCTCTCTTCTCTCTGGACTCTACAGGCCTGGAGGAACCATGGTGACCTATGGAGGAATGGCTAAGCAGCCCGTAACAGCCCCTGTGGTAAGCTGGGGATACCTGCAGACCAGCGCTGGGGTGCCTCTTTCCTTGTCTGCAGCTGTCTAAACTCAGGGATCTGTACCTGACGCAATGCTTTGAAGTTCTAGTACTCAGAACCCCCAGCAAATCCTTCTGTGTCCACAGAGCCTGCTCATCTTTAAGGACGTCAAACTTCGGGGCTTCTGGTTGTCCCAGTGGAAGAAGAACCACAGTCCAGGTGAGTGGCTGATGACCTGATACCCAGGATCACAGAAGGGTAGAGCTCAGTATGGCTACAAAATGACCAGCTGCTCTAAAATCTGCAGAGTGACTGCAGAGTCCTCAGCCTCCTTACAACAGGATAAAAGACAGCATTTACCATAGTCACAGTCAACAAATCACTTCTAGATTGGCTACTGAGTCCAGTAAGATGGACCAGGCCTTGCTCTGAGGAGTTGATGGGGGTGGTGAAGCCTGCCAAGTAAAGAGAGCGGGCTGGGTGCAATGAATACACACGATTCCAGCCCTCTCGGCTTAGGTGGGAGGATTGTGAGGGCAGGGCCATCCTTGGTTTTACAGCTAGATGTTGTTTCAAAAAAAAAAAAAAAAAAAATAGAAGAAGAAAAAAACAAAACAACCAGCCCCCACCCCCCAAAATAAGAAAGCATTCACATGATGTTGCCAGCATCACCAGATCTAGGTTGCCCTGGCCTAGCTGGGGAATTGTGAGTAAGTCACTGAATCTCTGCCTTTGTTTTGTGAGTGTAAACTAAGCATTGTGAGTGTGAACTCATTTGAGCAATTAGACAGGAGAAAACTGAGCTTCATAGCTACTAAGTCAATTACCCAGAGCTGTTCTATCTCAGGAATGGGCTGCCAGAGTGAGCAGATGGGCCCTTGACTACTAGGGCCTAGCTCCCCAGATTAGGAGCCAAAGCTGAGAATGAATGACATGGAGGGAAGTGGTGGCATGCATAGGGGTTTTGAGTAGAAAAATGTACAAAAACTCAAGAGAGTGAATGCAAGGGCTGGGGGCTAACTTAGTTGGTAAAGTGCTTGCCAAGCAAGTTTAGACGCTGAGTTCAGATTCCCAGCACCCATGTAAAAAGCCTGACCCCAGGAATAGAGGGAGGGCCAAAAGGGTGGAGACAGCTGGATGCCTGGAGCTCATGGGCCGGCCAGCCTAGCCAAATAAAGAGCTTCAGAGTCAGAGACCGTCTCAAAACCTATAGATGTTCTGAGAAAGATCGTGCACAGCTTTAATCCCAGGACTTGAGAGGCAGAGGTGGGCAGATCTCCATGGTCTACAAAGAGAGTTCCAGGCCAGTCAGGACTACACAGTGAGACCTCATCTATAAACAAGAAACAAGATTGAGGCAGACACCTCAGTCAATGTGTATTGGTCTTACCTACACACATACACACTTAGAAGTATATACATAAAAAACATGAACTTTTTATTTTGTTTTGTTTT
The DNA here is from genome assembly GCF_943737965.1 of Phodopus roborovskii. Classification (NCBI taxonomy): domain Eukaryota; kingdom Metazoa; phylum Chordata; class Mammalia; order Rodentia; family Cricetidae; genus Phodopus; species Phodopus roborovskii. Next base: position 19,651,798 of record NW_026126448.1, read on the forward strand.
TCAAGACAGGGTTTCTCTGTATAGTCCTGACTGTCCTGGAACTCGAAGCATAGACCAGCTTGGCCTCAAGGGCATAGTGATCCACCTGCTTCCTGACTGCTGGGATTAAAGGTGTGCACCACCAATGCCTCGCTCCCAGAGTAAACATGTAATAGAGAGTGGAATCAAGCACACAGGGCAGGCCCTGGCACCTGGAGCATTAGTCTGGTCCTGAACTAAGAAGTTGGAAGACATGTAAAATGAGATTGTTTCTAATTTAAATAAACAAATCAAAATAAAAAAGAAGTTGGAGTTCTGGCCAGATTAGGAAAGGTTTAGCCTTTTTTAAAAGTTCATACTCCTACCTTGGTAACTGGGAAGCCAACATAGTGTTTTGTTGTTGGTTGTTTTGTATTTTCAAGACAGGTTCTGACTATGTAGCTCTAGTTGTCCGGGAACTCACTCTGTAGACCAGGCTGGCCTCGAACGCACGAGATCTGCATGCCTCTGCCTCCCAAGAGCTGGGATTACCGGTGTGCCACTGTGCCCACCAGAGGTTGAGTTTATCTGTCTATGAAAAGCACTTCTCAGCTAAAGCTTTCACTTCACACTCCTGCACTGTGTTCGGACCTCGGTTAAGAGGCAGGCCCAAGAAGGGGTAGTGGTTTCCTCGGTTAAGGACTCCCATGGAAGCCCAGGCTGTCAAGGACAGCTTTTCCTCATCTGGTCTGTTGCCATCAAGCAGTGTGCCTGGCACACTGCCTTTCTGACCTTCTCTGGTTTCCCTAGTTCAGTACTGCTACCCACCATTTAGAGACAACTTCACCAGGCCTGTCCTGTGGATCCGAACCACCTCAGCCGTCACTGACAAGGGTAGTCAGTGCCCACCCTACAGTTCCTAGGGCCTCTCTTCGTGTTTCCCTGTCTCATGTTGGCCCTCACAATGTCAGACCCTGGTGGGGACAAGCCAGGGTTCTGAGGCTTCATTGGCTAAGTGTCATCTCACTAACTCACTGTTGTTTCTTGTCTTTCTCCTACCTCCTGCAGATGAGTTCAAGGAGCTGATTCTCACTCTGTGTAACTTCATCCGCCAAAGCCAGCTTACAGCCCCCACCTGTTCTGAGGTTCCGCTGCAGGACTACCAGCAAGCCTTGGAAGCCTCCATGAAGCCCTTTGTGTCTTCAAAGCAGATTCTCACCATGTGATTATCCCAGAGGACCAGGGGAAAGCAAGAGAGACCAATAAGACTGCCAGTCTCCCCCAGACTGCCTTCCACTCACTGCCTCCTCCCACTGGGAGGGTGAGAAGCCAGCCCTGGAGTCCCTAATAAAGCCTGAACGTCCTGAGGAAAGGATGAAGAGTGGAGGTCATCCCTGTGGAGAAATGCTGTGCACCTGCTGCCTCACAGCGCTAAGAAAGCCCCTGCCCTGCCTCACCGCCTGCTGTCCATAGTCATTGCCTGCCTGACCACCCTGAAAATGGAGGCCGAGTGACTGTTCCCAAATGCAAAAGTCCCTATCTGCCCTCAGCAGTGTGAGCCCTAGAGTGGCAGAAGGGAAGAGGTGGTTAACTTCTCCCAGTGTGTGTGGTGGGCTCTGTCCAGGGCAAAGGGATCCACTGCCAAGGTGAGTGCCAGGCTGAGGTCATTAAAACTTAAGAGACTGAGGACACAGGATCTCAGGTGTCAGGGCCACCTTCAGGGGACTTCCATTGTAACCGAGGGAATAAACATGACACCTGTGGTTCTCAGCCAGGGGCCATTTTTAACTCCAGAGGGACACTTAGCTATCACAGCTTGAGGAAGGGAGTTATTTGCCTCAGCTGTGAGATCAGTACTGTTAAGTATTTTACAGCCAGGTAATACACACCTGTAATCCCAGCAATTGGTAGGCTTAAATCAGGTGGCCTGCCACAAATTGGAAACCAGCTTGGTCTATACAGCAAGACTGTGTCTCAATTTTTTTTTTCTTACAAAGGGGAACAGGAGTACAGCTCAGTGATAAGAGTGTTTTATCTAGCATGCATCAGGCCTTGGGTTCCATTCCAATAACTACCAAAAGAACAGGTACATCACACAGGATCACCTCCCACAAAGAATCACCCTGCCCAAAGGTTACTAGTGCTGCTATTGAGAATTTGAGAATGCCTGCATTAAACCCCCAAGCAGAGCCACTGTGACTGGTGCTATGCAGAAGGCATGCAGGCTGGAGACACCTGGGGTCTGGGCATGGCTTGCTCAAGATACAAGGTGACAGGCTGACTGAAAATTAAGTTGATTTCTTCCAGGTAAGAAGACTCTGACTTTGTGGTTTTTGCTTCATAATCATTTTGCCCAAAGCAAAGCACGCTTGGGGTTGTCCTTTGTTAGCTGACCAGCTGTTCCTTGGAGCCTCATTCAGGCAGCGTTTATTGAACATTCAAAACTAGCAATGAAGGATATGCTAGCTTAGGTGGTTTAGTGTGCCCTCATTTGAGGCTATTACAGTATAAAGGACAAAGCTGTGAGAGGACGGAGAGAGGTCCAGCTTAGTCAAGGGAGGCTTCCTGGAAGCAGTGTTGTCTGTGGAATTCTCAAGTCCAAGTAGGGAAACGTGGACCAAGCAAAACCAGCTGCTAGTTTGAGTTTGAATGTGAAAGAAGTCCTCAGGCTTGGGTGATTGGCATGAAGCGACTGCAGCAGTGTGTGTGTGTGAGGTGTGTGAGTGTGTGTGTGTGTGTGTGTGTGTTCGTTCAGAGATCGTTTAGGTTGGAACCTGCCTGAGAGCACGAGATTTCAATGTACTGTGATAATGGAAACACTTGCTGGGAGGGTATGATTGATCAAGTGCTGTGTGTACACAGGCTTCCAGCTTACTCAGCTTGCATCTGGGGGCATCTGTGCTCTCCAGAGGAAAGGCCTACTTCAGCCTGAGCCTGGGGCAGGTCAGCAGGTGCTTCCTGGATAAAATTGGCTACCTTGTACACCTGGGCTCAGGATCAGCTTCACCCTGTTCCTGTGCCCTGTTGTGTCCTCTGGGTTGCTGAGACAGGTGTTTTGTACCAAGGGTCCATGGGGACAAGTGAGAAAGCCTAAGAGGCAGCAAGAACAAAAGGCAGGGTATGAGTCTTTGGGGTTGTCACAAAGTTGGGGGTATTTCATGGGAAATAATCTGGGAAACAGGCTGAAGGATGTTTATTTGAGGAGAAGTCACTTACACCAGAAACAGATAGCCACCACAGGTTCCCATTCCAAGGATGCCCCCGGAAGCGCTCTGTCTCCAACCAGGAAGAGATCAAGCTGGGGTCCAGACCCCAGGCCTACACCTGTCCCCACGTCCCAATGGGTGAGGTCAGTGCAACAGGTTCGGCAGAGTGGATATCTCACTACACTTCCAGCCTTTGTCTCCAAGGGGTGGGGGAGCATCCACCCCACAACTCCATGGCCTCTGCCACAATATTGGTAAGTGCCTGTGTCCTCAGGGGAAGACAGGCCCAGGAGAGAGGTGCTTACATAAACTTGTGAGTTCCAGTTACTGCTACCCTTTTGCCTGGAAGGGCTTAGCAATACTTGAGAGCAGCTGCAAATGGTGCTGAGGATCAAAGGCAGGGAGGGGAGGCTTGAACATGGTGGGGAGGTGCACTACCGCTGAGCTACCTGCCAAATGATAAACTGCTGCTGTACAAGACTAACCTCATAACTAGTATAGAAAGGGATGGAGAGCTGGCTCAGCACTTAAGAGCATATACTACTCTTACAGAAGACCAGAATCGTGTTTCCCAGTACCCATATCAGTCAGGTGGTTCAAACCACCTGTAATTCCAGCTCCAGGAGGACTTGACACCTGGCCTCTGTACTCACATACACAAACAGAGATTAAAAAAAAATTTTTTTTAATCTCCCCCCCCCCCCCAGGACAGGGTTTCTCTGTCTAACAGTCCTCGCTGTCCTAGACTAGGCTGGCCTCAAACTCACTGAGATCTGCCTGCCTTTGCCTTCAGAGGGATTAAAGGTGTGCACTACCACCACCTGGCCTGTTTTTAAAATCTTAAAACCTCAAACCAAGTATGGTGGCTCAGACCTGTACCTCCAGCATTTGAGAGGCAGGAAGATCAGCTCTTAGGTACATAGCAAGTTCTAGGCCAGTCTGGGCTATGTGTCACCTACCTCCAGACAACATCAAAAGAAAAATAAGACCTCAAAGTGAGAAAGCATTTGAAATATAACATAAAACTGGGGATGGGGTAACCCCCATAAGTTTATTTTTTTATGGCAAAACACAATAAGTTCAGTAAGAAGGTTCAACGGGTTTTTAAAAAAGTGTCACACAGGTCTGGGGATCTGAGTTCAGTTCCTGCATCACACCATCAAAGTAGGAGAGAAGCATTTCCTTAAAGTCCTCTGACCTCACACAACAAAAACATGGCAATGGCAAAATACTGGCGAAATATTTGCAATTCATTTGGCAAACTGGTTTTCCTAGTCTATAGTGAGCTATGAATCAAGTAAAATGGGCATAGGGTAAAACACACAAAGGAAAACGTGTCAAGGTGTATAGAAAGTAGCAAGTGCACGCAGATGCCCTCAGAGGCTAGAAGAGGACATGGAGAACACGAAGAAAGGCTCACTCCCTCAAGAGATGATTGTAAATTAAGTGGCCTTAGGGGATACCACTTTTGCTGGATTGACAAAGGTCAAAGGATTTGATTATTTGATAACATGTTAGATATTTGAGACAACAGCCACCAAGTTACACATACTAAACCAGGCATAGTAACACATGCCTGCATTCTCCGCACAAAAGACGCTGAGGCAAGAGGACTGCTGTGAATTCAAGGCCAGCTTAGGCGACTAAATGAGACTGTGTCCCAAAATAAAGAAAATGCTCATGCTCTTTAACCTAATTTCCCTACTTCCAAATTGGAATGTGTGTGTGGCTGAGGATCAGACCTAGGCTAGACAAATGTTAATACTCCTATTTTCAGGAATAGATCCTACATGAATATACATAGTCACTGATTGTGGCAATTATCAAAAACCAAAGGTTGAACCCTGTGGTGACCATGTCAGGCACTATGTATAAAATGGTGTGTTATGAAACAAAAATGGTCCTGAGTGCCTTTAATACACTTCTGGAATTATTTTCAAAATAACCAAAAATTAGGTGTGGCGACCGACACCTGAACTATCAATTCTTAGAAGGCTACAATAGGTTTCTGGAATTCAAAGCCATTGAATATAAAATGTTCTTGTCTAAAAAGAAAAGCCAAGAACTGTACAGTAACAACTTCTGAAAGAATGTTTAAGAAACTGCCTCTGGGATGGAAACTGCACATGAATTGAGAATGCAGAATAGAAACAAAACTCCTCAGTGACAGGTAAAGCTGAAAGGGAACCAATCAAAACTGAGCTCCCAGATGCCCCAGAACAAGCGCTTCCAAGCCATTTGATTATTCTGGCAGTACACTGGACACCTATATATGACAATCTTAAAGGTTAGAAAATTCTCCTGTCGTGCCAAATTTTAACTGCAAGTTATTAAACTGGCTGGGCATAGTGGTGCACACCTTCAGTCTCAGCACTCGGGAGGTAGCACACAGATCTCTGAGTTCGAGACCACCCTGGTTTACATAGTGAGTAGAGCCTGTATCCCCCCCCCCCAAAAAAAAATAGACCTGGTATGTAACAGTGGTAGAAAACTTGCTAACAACCGTGAGGTCCTGAATTCGGTCCACAGCACCACAAAAATAATACGGTATCGTTTATGTGAACACTGTTTTACGTACCCAGTATCATAATTGTCAAGACAACCCTACACGGAAGATAAAGGAGGCTCAGAGACCCGAGAGAAAAGGAAATGGTCTCAAGGTCGCGGAATCACAGCTTCCCTCCGGAACGCTGAACCGCAAACGACTCCGAAGCAGAAACACTCCGGGAGAAAGGGACAATGGTTGGAACACCGGCTCGGCGCGCACTCGCGCAGACACTTCCGGGGGCAGTGCGGACGCCACGCCGCACTCGCGAGAAGACGCGCTGTAGCTGTCGCTCACCCGGCCAGGCCCCGCCCCGCGCCGGCGCGCCTCCAAGAAAGGCCCTTCCCCCAGCCCTGGCCGGGCGGGAAGCGGGCGGGCGCGCGCTCCCTCCCGTTCCCCTCCGCCCGGAGGGGAGGGAGAGAGCGGGGGCGCGCGCTCTCGAGCTGCGTGCTCGCGTACGTCGCCGGGTTTCGGCTGCGTCCGTCCCGCCGCCCGCCCGTTACCGCCGCCGCTGCCGCGCTTTCCCTTCGCCGGCCGCCGCCTGAGGGGGGCCGGGGCCAGCCGCCGCCGCCGGGATGCCGCGCGTGTACATCGGCCGCCTGAGCTACCAGGCCCGGGAGCGCGATGTGGAGCGCTTCTTTAAGGGCTACGGGAAGATCCTGGAGGTGGATCTGAAGAACGGGTGAGGAGGGCGGCGGAGGGCCCGGCCGGGGGGCTGACAGGGCCGCGGCGGTGGCTGGGAGGCCGCGGGCACGCGAGTGCGGCGCTCTCTGGGCGCTAAGCCGCCGCCGGCCTCCTCTGCTCCGCCATGGCGGCGGCGCCTCGGGGGCGCGGGTAGGCCCGGCTCCCACTGCGCCTGCGCGGGCGGGGGTGGTGGCGGGATAATGGGGACGGCGGCCCGGGTTGGGCTGGGGCTCCGGGCGCCGGGGAGGCCTGGGTTTCCCTCGCTGGGCCGCGGGACCGAGGCCTGCTTCGTCTCCGTGGAGAGCCGGGCCTTTTCCGCTCTGGGGCTGCTGGGAGCAGCCGAGGTTTCCGGCTCCCTTCTCCCTGGTCCCCTACCTGGCGGGCCAGAGGGTTCCCGGCGCGTGTTTCCGGTACAGGAGCTCTGGCTTTTCTGTGTGCGGCACTTTTTTTCGGGCGGGAGACTCTAGTTTGAGTAGTGTAGTGACAGTTTCGAAAGTATCGTCTTGCCGCGCTGAAAGCCTTGCCTCTCTTCCTTTACTAGAGTAAATTAAAGTCGTAGCTCGTTATCTTGGAGTCCGTACAGTTTCCACGTTGTGGTTTCGGTTCTCCAGCTTGCCAGAAAATAACTAGGTCTGCGTCGACTCCTGGTGCAGGTGGATACACATCTCGGAATTGCCTACTTAACAGCTTCCCCCGTACGGTCTGGGCTTGTATTCCTAATCTGCTTCGGCGCAACAGGGCTAGCAGAGTCTACCAGGTTCAAGGGGAACGGAGAAGATGCGAGCATACGTTACTTGGGAGCTGAGAAATACTAGGTAGGACTTGAAAGGCGTTAAGCAGCGGAACGGCATTGGAGGCTCTAAACCTTGAGTGTTAGAGGAGCCCTTGGTTTTGTTTGGTTGGTTGTCTTTGGTTTCTCGAGACAAGGTTTCTCTGTGTGGCCCCGGCTGTCATGGAAGTAGCTCTGTAGACCAGGCTGGCCTCGAAATCACAAAGATCCACCTGTCTCTGCCTCCCAAGCACTGGGGTTAAAGGCGTGCACCACCACCGCCTGAGCTCTTGATTTTGTTTTTGTTTGTTTTGTTTTGTTTTTTTAAGACTTTGCTGTTGGTCCAATGAGACCAGTAGTAACTGAAATTTGAGAAGAAATATTCCTTAGTATGAGTTACACATGAGCCAAAAACGTTCTCAGACTGTCTGGATTTCGAATTGACACTTAGAAGACAAGACTTCGATGAAATGTTTACAGTAATGGATTCATCTAACGGGTTTAGACAATTTCTCATTTTCAGTGAACGTAACAGTTCTTACAGAAAGTATTAGACAGCAGGAGAGGCTTGCTTTTTTTGTGGTACTTACCTTACATGTGAGAGATTAACACCCCCTCCTCCCATTTTTTTCCCCCTACAGCCCAAGAAAGTTGACAGAATAACTAATTTTTGTGGGGAAACATGGGTTTTAGAAAAGTGAGAGTCAAATCCTAGGTCCACACTTTGTTTCTTTGAGCAAGTGACTTAGTTTCTCTGAACCTCTTTTCTCATTCACATGAAAGAGGAAGATGAGGCAGAGTACTTTTGCCATCCACTGTACTGAAGTCATTAGGAAGCATGTCCGCTCTCAAGTGTTTGATACCTGTGTTATTTGGTGAGGTCTGTTTTCACAGAGTGTGGATGAGAGTTGGAAAAGGTAATAGGATAAAACTGATGAGTCGGTCAGATGTATTACTAACCCACCAACAGGATGCCCACTTGTGCTACATGAATTGAGGAAGGCAACAGAACTGTTTTGTTTCTGACTAAACTGTTATGATTGACATGCATTTTCAATCAAGAAATGCTGTTTCTCAGCTAAAACTTAGACAAGTATAATGTGAAATAAATTTACTTTTTTTATTTTTGGCTGTTTATTTTATGTGCATTGATGTCTTTTGCCTGCATGTTTGTGTGAGGGTGTCAGATCCCCTGGAACTGGAACAGTTGTGAGCTGCCATATGGGTGCTGGGAATTGACCCCAAGTCCTCTAGAAGAGCAGCCAGTGCTCTGAATGCTGAGCCATCTCTCCAGTCCAGAATAGGTTTTACTTAAAATCATCTTTGAAGTCTGGATTTACTCGGGCTTGAAGAAAGAGAAGTGTCTAGGAACACATTGTTTAATTGGTAAGGAGGTGGTCTAGGAATGATCAATTGTAGGTTGTCTTCTAGCTTGGACCAAACCTCATGAAAGGATCTAGAAATTTAACACCAAACCTGAAACAACTATTAAGAGTTTTACATTAGTGGGGCTGGAGTGATGGCTCCATAGTTAGGAGCACTGGCTGTTTTCCCAGAGGACCTGGGTTCAATTCTTAGCACCCACATGACACACTAGGCAGGTATTTGGTGCACAGACATACATGCAGCAAACCATCCAAACACATTTAAAAAATAAATAAATTCAAAAGAATAAATATAAAAAGAAAATAAAAAATTAAGATTTTTTTTTTAAAAAAAGTTTTGCACTAAAATTTAAAGCATGAATAGAATTGAAGGAAGCATGGAACAATTCAGGGGCGTGCTAAGAGGACAGACACTCTCAGGACTTTAACCGCCTGAGTTTTATATTGCCAAATGATGGATGATGTGCATGATGTTATAGATAAGGTTGAATTAAAGAATGGAAAGTATTTCTAAGATTTAAAGACAAGTGTCTTAATTCCATACATACAGTATGACCTAGCATAATTCAGAAATCATTACAGAAGAAAATGACTTGAGGAGAAGAGAAGGACAAGGTAGAGATACAAGGAAAGCTGAATGAAGGAAGTGGTTAAACAGAAGGGAAATGTAGCTGTGGGTGTTAAGTTCCTAGTCTTCAGCCTGGTGTGATGGTGAACTTTCTTACAGGGAAGTGTCTGAACAATTCTGGATTGAACTCTAGAACAGATTTTGGATTAGAGGGCTTTAAAGAATTGCTAGAGTTTGAATTTATTAAGATGAGATATCTTGTAGGTGTTGGCAGATGGGTTGTGGGTAAAGTTGAGAATTAATTAGGTAAGGAATAACATACAGAATAGAGATTTAATGTCCAGGGGAAGATTTTTGTGACCTCTTGGAAAGAGGCACACATACAGTCAATTCAATGTTTCCCAACCTACCTCTTTTAGAGAACTTGGAAACAGGTGGTTCTTACAGGGACTACAGGTATGATGCATATTGACTGACCATAATCCACCGGGTGCCATTGTGGGCAAGCGTGTTTCAGATGGAATTCTGGGGGTTTCCCAAGGAGACAAAACCATTAGTGCCTTTTCCTATCCCTTCAGCTTTATAGTGGCTTTTGTTAGCTTTGATTACACGTAGAGTGTATAGATTTTCTTTTTTTATTAATCACTTCTTATAATGTGTGGGCTTTTTTGTTTTTATGCACAAAAATTTCTTGCCACAAACGTCTTGTAATTATAGTCACAGATCTTTTAGTTTTTTGAGTAACTTATTATATCCTTAGGTGATGTGATTTACCTGTTTAAGAGCTAGAAGAATAAGTTCCCAAACCACTGAGGTTTTCTCTCTTTATCTGGCTAAAGTCTTAAGTTAAAGCCCTCAAGAGAAAGTGAGCTGTAACTGTCAGAGCCTGCATTTGATATGACAGTGAAATAAATAGTAGGTGGGTAGAGTTTCAATAGAAAACTTTAAATTGGTGGGGACTGGTGGTTTGTTTGTTTTGTTTTCATTTCCAGTATTACTGGGTAGGTTTTGTCTTTACTTTTGTTTAAAACTTAAGAGTGGTATAAAGCTTGGGTGTGTGTTTGTTTTAAAACTCTAGTAGTGAGTTAGGTCCTTGTGTTTACCCATCCTAGTCAAGCACCACTGGGCCTATTACTGAGAGGAACCTCTGCCACCCCCAAAACCTATGCATACAATTTCTTCATGGACTGAAGTCTTCTCAGGAGCTTGTCCTTTAGAGAGAGAACGAAGGAGGACTAACTAAGGTAATATTACAAGTTATGGATTTCTGATGAGTTGAGCCACTGCCAAATAGTAGGTAAATGCTTCTCTGTTTAGTGATGACACAAGTCTATACTTTTCCTTAACAAAGCCCCAGTATCCCATTATCTTAAGATCATCTTCCAGTCTTAAAGGTAGTGTGCTACTTGAACTGTGTCTCTCAAGCATTTGAGTCTGGTTAGGAATTAATTATATTTTACTTTTTCTTCAAAATACATTTCCCATTATGACAGTTTTACATGTTTAACTCTTTTCTGACATAGAGAAAGGAGGACAAAAGGTCATTAAGAGAAGATACTGCCTGCACTTGGGCATGTGGTTTGACCTTTAGTCATATCCCATCTTTAACAAATACATTTCTTTTGTGTGGAGGAGTTGGGTTGTTTGTTTGTTTGTTTGTTTGTTTGTTTTTTGAGACTCACTGTGTAGTCATGGCTGACCTCAAACTCTATGATCTGCTACCATGCCCAGGTATACATACATGCATACATGTGTTTCTTGTCTCTCCCCCCCTTTTTTTTTTCAACCAACTTGGTGTCATGTGACACATAGTTGCCTGTTTGCCTGGTCTGTCTGTCTTTGTGAATATTCTAACTCCAACAACCTGCCTTGTATGGTGTGTTGCATTGTGGTAGGGACCCAACCCCAGGCTCTGTGCAAGATAAACAACCTCCAACCTCTGTGATCTGACTTTAAGGCGAGGTTAGAATACATTTGGATTATTATTTTTTTAACTGTTTTATGCTTATGTGGCACTGGAAAATATTCTTTATGTAAAGCTTTTTTTGCACATCTTTAGGATTTGGGGCATAAAAGTATATGTGGGTTTTTATGTTTTCTGGTAGTCTTGATTTTCAAACCAATAGATTTTGTTTTGGTTAATTTTATGTATGTTTGTGTTTTCCCTACATGTGTGTCTGTACAACATGGGTGTCTGGTGCCAGAATAGGCTAGCAGATCTCCTGGAAATGGTGTTACAGACAGTTGTGAGCCACAGTGTGGGTGCCAGGAACTGAACCTAGGTCCTCTGGAAAAACAGCCAGAGTGATGGTAACTAATGAGCCATCTCTCCAGCCACAAATAATATTTTTACTACCTTTGTTTAAGAACTCTTTGTTTTCTGAATTTTCAACTAAACTGTATTATACTGTTTTAAGCACTGTGGTTTTTATTTTTTAACTTTTTTTTTTTTTTTAACAGTAACTTTTGACTTAGAGATTATGTGTGGCTTGTAAGTAATTCAGACAATGTAAAAAACAGAAAGAAAGCCAGGCAGTGGCAGGTGATTTCTATGAGTTTAAGTCCAGTCTGATCTGCAAATTGAGTTCCCAGACAGCCAGGCCTGTTAGGAAGAAAACCCTGTCTTAAAAAACAAACAATAAAAAGGAGATATTAGGGAGCTGAGGCAAAATGGTTGTATGTTCAAAGCCAATCTGAACTACATGTTGCAGATGTCTTTTTTTTACCAAGGCTGGCCTTAAACTCACTATAATAGCCAAGGATGCCCTTGATTACCTGATATTCCTGCCCTCTTCCACCCAACTGCTGGGATTCTTTATGACAGGGATCAAACCGAGAGCTTCATTCAGGCTAAGCAAACACTCCAACTAAGGTACATCCCCATGTGTTGTACATGTACAAACAAACTTTTTGTTTGTCTTGTGTAATTTTCTTGTTATATTGAAATCTTCACTGTTGGTTGCCTAAAATTCCTTGTCTAGCTGTTCCCCTAGATTGTTTCCTAATTCTAGCTGTTATAAATAACCCTGTGTTGGATATCGTGCATGAAAATCTTTTTTGCATTTTATCTTAAGACATATTTCATGGAACAAAATTCATTAGTGCCCATTGAAATGAGCACACAGAGATCTTAATGCATGGTGGTGCACACTTTTAATCCTACAGGCAGAGGCAAGCAAATCTGTGAGTTCTAGGTCAACTAGCACCACATAGTAAAACCCTATCTCAAAAACAAAAAGAACCATAACCCGTTACAAGAACACCCACAGAAGCTAAGAACACACACATGGCCATCTCACTGGCATTGACCATGGTACTGTTTAACATCTTTACTGCTGCTGAAACTGGATGTGGTGGTGTCTACTGATAAATAGTGCCAGCTATTCAGGTGAAGGCCAGTCTAGGCAATGTAATGAGTCCTTGTCTCAGAAAGAAAGGAAAGGAAAGGAAAGGAAAAGAAAAAAATAAATCCAGTCTCAAAAAAACAAATCCAACCAGGTGTGGTGGCATGTACTTGTAGTCCCAGCACTTGGGAGGTAGAAATAGCAGACTCAGGAATACAGCAGTATCTTTGACTACTTAGGGAGTTTGAGGTCAGCCCAGACCATGTGAAACTTTGTCCTGAAAGAAAGGAAAGGAAAAGACCCCCAGATGAAGTAATGTTCTGCCATTGTTTTGGTAGTCATGTAAGTGTTACAGATGCAGCCAGCCAATCTATAATGTTACTTCTTTTCTCAAAACATGATGAGAAATTTAGACTTTTCTGAGAAATCAATGATAAGAAACAAGACTACACTTTAAATATTTCTAACATAAATTACCCTGGCTCCAGTTCTCTTTTCTTGGGTACCAAACTCCTGGTTTGTGTTATGAATAAACATTACATGTAATTACATTTTAAAATTCCATTCTTCATTTAGTATCTTGTTCCTCATTTTCTCATTGAGATGACTACACAAATGAGAGGGCTGTGTGAGTTATCTCTTAGAGCACAGAATGAAGGCTGAATAATATGTATGATTTGGGTTCTTGGAGATTTGTGATTCTTCCAGATAACTTAGACAGAAAAAAAAGTACTCCACATATCTGAGAGAATATGGGGAATGGTACTTACAGATGTGTGAGCTAACACTGGACTCAGTAGAAAACATTTGTTTTGTATGGATATATATATCCATTTGTGAGGGTGGGATGTGCCACCGCACATGTGTAGAGATCACAGGAAAACTTTTGGGAATCAGTTCTCTCCTTCCACCTTGTAGTTTGCCAGGATTCAACTAAGGTTGTCAGGCTTGGTGAAAAACGCCTTTATCCACTTTCTCATCTTACCAGCTGTGTAGTTTCTACTTCAGCTGACTATATCAGAGCACTTTATAAACAAATGGTATCCCTAGTTTGTGCTAGTAGGAAACTGAGGTATGTGTCTGACAGGCCAAGGTTACAGAATGAATTTTTGAAAGCCCAAAAACTTCAGATTATTTTTATTCACACGCCGGCTATATCACTGTGGTGAGTCAGGCTTCTGTGCTGTTGCTCCTTTCCTGCCTGAAGGGTAGTCTGCATTCCCTGGCCTGTTCACCCTGTAGTCTTTCAGAGACTTCTAATAAACCTAGAGTGAGACAGGCTGTACTTACAGTGTAGGCCTTAGGTAGAGAATGGATGGGGCATCCCAGGTTAATCCTCGTCATGGCCACCTGGGGTAGGATGTATGTCAGTGTCAGCCCTAATTCCAGTGTTTTGCTGTCCCTACAGCCTCTGATCTTAGAATATCCTTCAAGCAAAGGTCCATATTGTGCTCTTTTTTAAGGCAAGGCCCTGGACAACTTTGATGGACTGAAGTGAAAGTCCTAGGCTAGAGATAATAATAGCTAATGCCAGGCATGGTAGCTAGTGCCGGAACAGACATCCAAGAACTAGAAAGAAGAGGGGGACTGACTAAGGGGAGCTTTGAAAGCAGCCTGCCCAGACGGTCAAGACTCAACGGGCATCGTGTGGTGTAGTGAGGAGGTAGATACTAAAAGAACTTGAAGTTTTTGTTAAAATAATGAAATGGCCAGTTTGGGGAAAATGTGTTTCCAAGAAATGACATTAGCATCTTTAACAAAATTGAAGTGAAAAAGAGTAGGCAGCTAGCTACCCAGAACCTGTAAACAGCTGAGATGGTCCCAGAGATGTAAGCTTTGAGAGCTTATCTCCTGACAACCTGCTCCTTGTATTTAGATGATGAAGCGGCTGTGTGTGGCTTTAGTGTGGATTTGGATAGCACTGTTTGGTGAATGTATCCTTGTTTTGGTGAGTGGGCATGATGAACATAGTGGTACGGTACATGTTGTTTTGTGTCCCAAGAGATGTATTCTGAACTGGTAACAATGAGGTCAGTAAGTAAACTTGTCTTTAGCTTATGGTTTACACTTCATGAACTTTAGTGTGAGACTTTTTAAGTGTCAGAAAATTGAAAAAGAGACATGGGTGTAATTTTGGGCCCCTGCTACCTCATACCCCTTTAAGGAAAGCAGCTTTTTTAGTATTTAGTAATGACAGGGAGATTATGGTTACTATAGTTTGATCCACACATTATTTACAAATGTGTTGCTTTCTAAACATCCCATTTCCTAGGCTAAGAATATTGTAAGGGCCCAGTGAAGTGGCTTTGTATACTTAGCTCTTTAACAGTGTTGTTTCAGGGTTGGAGGTGTTGGCCTTTAATCGCAGCACTTGGGAGGCAGAAGCAGGTGGATCTCTGCATTTGAGGACTGCTTGACCTACATAGAGAGTTCCAGGGCAGCCAGGGCTACACAATCCCGGGGCCTTGTACCACAAAGCCAAACCACCAGCTTGCTGCGTTTATTTTTTAAATAGTTTAGGGTGATGGAAGCAACTTGGCAGATAAATTGTCCAATTACAGAGTAATACTTTAAAAATCTGCTTACTTGTTTTATTTAGTTTTTTTATCTTTCTCACCTCGGTATGTGAATATTTCTTTAAAGATGGTCTGGTATCTGTACTGTGGCTTTAGACCAGGGGCTTGGGTTGGGGATTTAACTCAGTGGTGGAGTAGTACTTGCCTAGCAAGCCTAAGTCAGTCCCTGGGTTCAGTCTCCAGCTAAAAATCAGAACAAACCTGGAGACCTAAAATATGGCTATTTCTTTGTCGTTGAAGTTTTGTTTTTGTTTTTTTCTCATCAAATGATTGAGTCCATGTTAGTCATTTTTCATTGTTGTAACTGAATACCCAAGCAAGTACACTTAAAAGAAGAACTTGCCATTTTAGAGGTTTCAGTCCATGCTCAGCTGGTTCCCTGGCTATGGACCTCTGTTAAGAGTGTCTTTATCAGTTGGAACCTGTAGTGGTGGAGACTGCTCACCTTGTGATTACTGAAAGGCAGAGAAACAAGAAAGGGTGTACATATCCCCCAAATACACATTGGTGCTCCAACTAGGCCAAATCCACAAGTTTTCACTACTTCCTAATAATTCCATCAGATCATAAACTCGTTGGATTAGTCTATTGATGAATCAGAGCCCTCAAACTGTTGAAATTTTTATAGCTATTTTTGTTCCCACTAGTGGCTTAGTAGGAAACATTTACAACTTAATAGTATTCATACACTCCAGTTATATCTCTGCCTGTGCACATAGCTGTGGTCACCATGTGGACATTTGTCTTCTCATGCCCATGCTCCTGGAACCCCTGTTTTTCCGGATTCTCTTGTTAAGAACTGCTTTCTGTTGGTGTGGAAGGTGGCAGAGCCCGACCTGGCGCAGGCTTAGGATCAGAGTTTGAAGAATCTCAGATTTTGAGTAGCCTTGGCCAGAGACCCAGCAGCAGCTCCAAGTCTTAATTCTCTGTCTAGGAGATGGCACTAGACCTCAGAGTTGGGAAGACTTTAGTAAAACAATGAGTGCTTCCTGTGATGCTTGACACATAACAAACAAGACATAGGGAAATCGGGATTGGTTACTATTACAAAGGAACTTGAAGGAGTGCTAGTGGGGTTGAGTAGCTTGACATTAAAATTGAATCAAGTCTTAGATGTTGTACTGTACCATCCATTGCTACTGAAGTGTTCATATTTGGAAGTCTGTAAACCTAATACGTGGCCCATTTTTTTCTCCTAATATTCATGCATAAATAGAAATATTTTGGTCCCAATCACCATCCCTTTGCAAAACTAAATGTATCCTTAAGTAATATCTTTGGTGATCACTCACATCACCACAACTAGGTCCAAGTATCTTTATCCTTATCTAATTTTTGCTGACCCTTAGAAGCAAAGACAGACTACAGGGGTTGACGCGGGACCTCCAGCATGGAGATTGCACAGAATAATCTTATTTTTCCTCTATTCTTCTAGTCTGTTATGTTCTGAACCCACACATGTTTTCGGAAGGACCAGATGGCTGACACTGGCTAATGGGAACCAAAAGACAAGAGTGAAAGTAACCTGGTTGTCTCATGCCCCAGCTTAGAGTGCTTCACCCTACCCCAAGACCAATGTCCTTTTTCTCTGGAGACTTCACCCTGCTGTATCAAAAAACTGCTACCACCTGGCTTATCTGAGGTTAGATTATGGTTAAGTCAAGCATCAGTGCTTATTAAATAGAAAAGATTCTATTTGGGACTGTGGGGAACAAGAGAAGCCTTTCAAAGGCTTTGGGTTCTGTGTCTTAAAGCTGGGGTTCAAGAGTCCTGGGCCTGGGTTCACCTCCGGCTCTACCGCTTGAATGCTTCCTGACCATGAACAAGCTGCCTGGCTTCTCCATGCCTTAGTTTTCTCATCATGAGTGAAAATAATAATTTACTCTTCAAATTTATTCTAAGTAACAAATGAAATACTACAGAAAATAAAATACTTCTTTACTATGAGCCAAGCACTGTGCTAAATACCCAGTAGGTGCTAGCCTCTATTATGTCAAAGCCCTCATAATGAAGTGACGAGATAAGCACAAACAAAAAGAAACAAGGCTTGAAAAGAAAAGCATTGCCTTATAAGACACAAAACAGATGGGAGCGCTAGCTAGAGAAATGGCTGGATGAGTATCAGGCGCACAAGGTTCTCAGGCTTGCTGAAGGAGGTGCTTCTCAGCCATAAGCAAGAAGGTTGAAAGGGTTCAGCTTGTGTAGTCAAAGTGTTTAAGTACATAAAGATATTAGAGGAGTCATAGACTTCTAAGCAGTAGAGTAATTTTGTTTCTGGCTTTCCCCACTACAACAAAAGTGACAAGTGCCTGAGTGAAATAGCTGTAGTGTGGAATTGTGATCAGACAGAAACAATCCCAAGGACCCAGCACATGGAGAAAATTAGCAAAATTGACAATAGACACAGTGGATAACCAGAGGAGAGTAGTCAGAGATGGTTGCAAGGTTTGTTGGGAGTGAATCAGGTGATTAGGGGCTCTGGAAGAGAGAAATCATGAGGTAGGTTTTCTTCTTTGAAGGTGGGGAAAGATCAAGTGCAGACTGAGCTGTGGCCAACCGTTTGCAGACCAGGAATCCACACTAGCTCTAATCAGAGAGCTCTTGGTGTGCGGGAACTGCCAGTTTGCCGACGTGAAAGAGCCCCAGGCTGGGTAATGGTGAGCCCTGAAGTCGCACCCCAGCTCTGCCACTGAGTGAGCACGGGTAAGTCTTCCACCTTCTCCGGGTGGCCTTGATGGCCTTCCCTCCTCTGAGACTAAAGAAAGGGAGGGCAGAAAGCCAAGAGCATCCTCCTTCCTGTCTCAGAAAGGTTATCAGGAACCTGCTCCTGGAGCAGCAGCTTGCCACCATGGGTTGTAAACTCCCTCAGTCACTGGGGAAGTCAGCTCACACCCATGACCACTGATGCTAAGCAGTAAATGTGACACTGGTTAATGTGCTGTGAGGGCCTGGCTGCTGGTGCCCTGGGATGCTGCAGACCGGTGGAATCAGGGCAGTTACTCTGTTCTCATTCACACGCTTCTCCAAGTTGGCCTCACTTGAGCACAAGAGTTGGCTGTAGAACTGTCTTTGTTCTACAGGTTGCTGTGCACTTGATGCAGCTATTGAGAATTACTCTTTACTGTTCTGTCAGTGTGCCCTCTTCACCTCTTAAGACCCAAGTTGGCTGAAGCCTAGGATCAACTGAGTGCTTTGGAAAAAAAAAAAGCTGTTTGATTCCTGTTCACTGAATACCATTTCTTTCAGGGCAGATTAAGGGCTCTGCCCTCAAAATACAGTGCTACTGGCTCTAGATTGAGGGTTCAAGCCACCCTGTGGGTTAACTTCAACAGATGAAAATTTTTCCTTGGCTACAGCAACATCCCTAATCCTGACCAGCCATGGAGAGGTTCGGTTCTTACAAGGAAAATGAGTGAATGTGGGAATGGCTCACCACATTGGGAAAGCAAAACTCACATCCTGCTGATGGTTGGCTGAGGACTGTCATGTCCACATACAAAGAAAAGCATGTGGCACAGTTTTAGGACAAAGGTGAGCAGAGATTCACTGTGGAAAGGGGCACATTTTCCTTATTGAGAGATCATCCGAGGCATGCTCCTCGGTAAGCAGTGTTGGGTGTCCGCAGTCGCATGGAGGCTTGCTTTCCCTGCTCCTTATATCCACTCCCCAGCAGCACCCCTAGTCACACCTGCTCAATTAGTCATTGAGTAGCTCATCTCCAGGCCAGCCATGCTTATCATTTCTCCCCCAGGCCTGTTCTCCAGTCTCTGATGAGTGAGGATGTTTGGAAGACAACCCTAAGTATTCTGAAGAGGATGAGATAAGTGGCATCCTCTTTGGTAGAACATAAAGGAAAATGCAAACCTAGTGGTGTTCAGGACCTTTGGTATTTACAAGCACTGGAGTCAGAGAAAGCCTGTTTGGCAGCAGTGTGAACTTGGGTGATAACTCTTGCAAGAAATGTGATTAGCATTTCTAAAATGGACATCTTCAAAGACCTTGTATTGAAACCAGTATGTCATCCCAGTTGTACCTTTTCAGTTTGACCAGTAGTAACCTGAGGAGTACATCAGCTGTGCATGAGGAAGACTAGAGCACTGCATAGAATGGACCAAAATCTGAGCTGCCATGGGTACAACATGGCTTTGCTTTACGCTGTGCAGGTACCCCACTGGACTTGTTTCAGTCCTAAAGCTCCATCAAGGAGAAAGTGACACCAGCTCTCTCGCCCTCATTCTTTTGTCTGTATTTGTCAGGATAAGCCAGGAAAACACTTTGGGAAGAAGCAGTAGAGAAACACTGATTTTTTTTTTTTGGTTTAATTGAAGTGGTGTGTGTTTGATAGTGCTTACATATAACAGAGAAAGTGTGAAAGGCTGCCTGCCACCCTAGAGGAAGTCGAGATGTGGGTTTTTAACCAGTCTCTGCTAGATAGGGCCTGCACTCAAGTTCTTCTCCCCATTCCCTCACAGTCATCAGTCTCACGCTAGAATCTCTAACAGTGTTTTTAATATAGCAGTGGCAGGGTAGAGTTAGAGAGTCCGGGTCTTGTTTTCACCTTTTGTAAGGCTTAGAAGTCCCACCGGGTGCTTTGTCGTGTGATAAAGTCACATGTATGCCTCAGATCTCTCCTTTGTGGACAGGAAATTCCAAAGAGCTTTGTTGTTGTGTTTTTGAGAGTAGGTCATTTTCATATTACTTGCTGTAAAGTGCAAAGTGGGTGGGTATTCAAGTTAATATTTAATGTTAAAAATGTACTTATTAGCTGTGCAGTGATGATGCCTTTAATCCCAGCACTCAGGAGACAGAGAGGCAGGTGATGTCTGAGTTCTAGGAAAGCCAGGGCTGCATAAGTCTCAAAAAAAAAAGAGGGATTCAGGTTGATCTTTGGAGAATCTGATATTAGTCAGAAAGATTCGCTTTTTGAAGATGTGAAAATTAAGCTAAAGGACTTTAAAGGTGTTTAAAACCAGTTTGGGACCCCCAGTTTTAAAAGCTGTCTTAGACAATAAAATGCTAAATTTATCCCTGACCTCTGGTGCTACAGACCTCTTGGTCTAGTCCTGCCCAATTTTGAAAGTTTAAATTATCCACTCATTTGTTATACTCTTGATGTTGAGACATATATACTCTTATTTGACAATTAGGCACAAACAATAAGTTTGCTGTGGAGTTGGTTCCTTACAGAACCAGCCCTACAGCAGGCTAGGGCTTGCTGACCATCTTAATGTATTTGTGAGTCAGCTCTGCACACCAGTCCTGCTGAATTTTTAATGAAAGTTCTTTAACATTTGTGCCTCAGTTTCTCATTTGTGAAACGGGTTTACTGGTACCTAGCTCTTGAGTGCTGTGAATATTAATGACTACTAGGTGACATTTTATTACTTACCCAGGCTGCTGCCTATTGCGGGGTGGGCGGAGAGCATTCACTGGACCTGCCCACAGAAAGCAAATCTGGGTAGAGAGCATTTTGGTGGAAACACACTGACCTACTATTTGTTCCATCCCCAGAACCTGAGGTCCCCATTTCTCTGGTATTAACATCTAGCGTGCCAGTGGCAGAGAAGTGACAATCTGATAATCTGATTTGATCTTTAATCTGGACTTTGCCATTGAAATTTTCCAAATAGATTTTTAAGCTTTTCACAGGAGTCAGCAAAGTTTTCCTGTGAAATAAACTGAACGTTAAGTCAACTATTTGAATAAGTAGCCCCCTCCCCCCATAATGGCTACTAAATGATCCCCTGTGGAGTTTTTAAAGTAAATATTAGGAAAGATTACAGGGGCCATTTTCCTCTGGCATCATGAATCGTCCCTATATCCTGCTTCAGCCTCAATTGGTAGAGACTGGTCTGTGTGAACAATGATTTATGTTTAGTGACTGCTTCCCCTGAAAGGTCATGTAAGCCATAGAATGGGGTGACCTCTGCTGAGAGCTGCATTACACAGGAGCCTAAGGGGAAGCTTACCTGAGCCCACAGCACATGGACTTCTGCCTCATTTGCCCTGCAGAGCTTAGGGTCTTGTGTGATTCTGTGATTATAATGATAAACCTTAAGTGTTTGAGGAAAATTTTTGCTTTTCCTGTGATTTATTTTAGTCTGTAGAAGTCAGTGCTGTTGTGACCTCACATGAAGTCATTTCTGATCATTGACAGGTACTGACCCAGTGGGTACCGCTTAGAGAGGGAAAGCCATCTCCTCGTTGCCTATGACAAGTGCTCTTGCCCATCCTTCTGCTGCTCTTGCCCATCCTTCTGCTCAGTGTCTGCTTCTATCACCTGGTGCTAAGGGCAGTGATACCATGAGCAGAGGAGAGCAGAGCAGGTCCATACTTTGTTCTTTTTGGTATTTTGTGATCTCTTTAAGTAGATCCTAAACCAAGCCAAAATATTGGTTGGGTTTGTTAGGTTTTTTTTAATCTGCTTTTTGGAAAACTTTACCTTGCCAGGTATGGTGACAGATGCCTTTAATACCAGCACTGAAGACAGAGGCAGGTGGATCTCTTGAGTTCAAGGCCAGCTAGGGCTGTAGTGAGACCTTGTCTCAAAAGACAAAATTACCTCTGTTAATGATTCAGTTTACCTAGGAAGGGAAAGGTAGCTGCAGTATAGTGTATGTTAGGGGATTTTAGTGACAGGCAAGCAATTTTGAACATGAGTGGTCAGGAAGACTTTATTTTATTTGCTTTCTTAAGACAATTCTTATTAATCTGCTCCAAACTCCAGCCAGTGGAAGCCTGTTTAAAAGTCTCCACAGAGCTACATAGGCAGGTGTTATGAAAACACTTTCTGTTAAGTAACTAGTGTGTCTGGTGTGTCTTTTTATTTTGTTTCTTTCATTTTCCTTAAAGTTTGCATGCCTCTTAGACATTTTTAACATAAAGAACCCTCCAAAACAAAAGGGCGATCACCAAGATACCTCAGTGGGTAAAGGCACTTTCTGCCAACGTGAACTATCTGATTTCAATCCTTGGGGACCATGTGGTGGAAGAAGAGAACCAATTCCCACAAGTTGTCCTCTGACCTCCACACAGGAGCCATGACACACACATTTCAAAACAAAACAAACTTCAAAGCTTGACTTGGACTTTGTCACCTTGAGAGATTTGTTTGGAAAGAACTCTTTTTAGTAAATGTGAATTTCAGCAATTTGGGCTTCTCATTTGACATTTTAACTAGTACATTACAAACTCAAGAAACTGGACTAGGTAGGCACAGTGGCACACACCTGTAATTCCCACACAGGGGGAGGCTAAGTTCAGGGCCAGCCGGAGTTCCACAGTGAAACCCTTCCTCCCCTACCCCCAAAGAAAGTCCTGAGATTTTTGTTGTTGTCCCTGGCAAATCATGTGACCTGTGTTCAGTGTCACTGTGTATAAAGAGGAACATCATTTGCACTGTGTACACAGCTTGCAAGAGTCTAAAGAACTGGCTTGGAACTCTTTTTTGTGACTCAGCAGGATGGCAAGATGGCTTTGGTTTGTTTGTTTGTTTGTTTGTTTGTTTGTTTGTTTAAATACAGTGTTCACAAAGCAGGCCTTTCATAGACCAAACTAAATTTTCATTCAAAGGAGTTTAACCTTGATTATAAGTATTTTACAGATTCTGTACTTGGCTTAACAAACTAGTCTATAGCAAGCATTAAAAGGATTTGGGGGGATGGTTCCCCTACATGTAGTAAACCACCTTTGCTTGAAAGTACCTAGAATTACAATATAGATGCTTGTACAGTTGTATGTAGACCACTCCAGCCTATCTCCAGACACCATGGAAATGAACTTGGAATCCCACAGGGGAAGTAAGCAGCTCTAGATGTTTTTCTCCAGTAATTTCTAGACTAGTAATTTGTGACTAATCTGTTTAGATAGAAAACAAGAACTTTGAAAAATTCTTTGACAAAAGAGACTTAAGATACTGTGACTTTTACCTGCTTTATACTTTGAACATGACTTAGCAGTTACTAAATCAGTACATCAGTTGAGACCCAGCTGCACCTAAGGTATGCTTGTAAAACTGCAAGAGGGTGAGTTGCAGTTTTACAAGTGCAGCCTTTGGTTTAAGACTTTACACAGCCTTCTGACTCTTGCAGTTGCCTGTTGGCACAAAACAAGGTGGTTTTGGCTACAGAAAAGAGTAACTTGGCCCTTAGTTTGCAACCCCCAGCCTGTGCTAAGCATGAACCCCGTTGATTTCTGACATGTTAGTGAAGCTGGTTGCCAGTGGCGCTAACCAAGTCTTGTTTGCTCTCTTTTAGGTATGGTTTTGTGGAGTTTGACGATCTGCGTGATGCAGATGATGCTGTTTATGAACTGAACGGCAAAGACCTCTGTGGTGAGCGAGTCATTGTTGAGCATGCCCGAGGCCCACGTCGGGATGGCAGTTACGGTTCTGGACGCAGTAAGCATTTGAAGGACATATTTGTATCAGTAACACACCTTTGTTAATAATTGCTGATTTTTAAAGTAATGTTTTATTTAAAAGTACTTATATTTAAGCTGTTTCTATAAGATGTAACATAAGTTTAATAATATTCAATGTTTAATGATGTGTTTGTTTTCCTCTGTACTGCAATTGTTTCACATTTAATTAAAAAGATCCTTTGAGGCTAAGATGACCTGTTCCATTTGTTAACCTTGGTTACCTTTCCATGAATAGCTGACCAGAAAAAGGAAGAAGCCATGTGATGACTACAGTCATACTTAATTAGACCTGGGTGGTGAGGGTCCCTTAGAATACAGATGAGACAAGGTTCTTTTTGTTTCCCCATGTGAAATAGTAAACTGATTTAATAACTTGCTTTTCCTAAGTTGTTGATATCTCTTAATTTATACATGCTAATTTAAACTATAAATATTAATTGGTGAGTATGTGGTGCTGCTTATAACTTATTAAATTTTCGTGTTTAAACTCTGAAATTGAAGGTGAGGCTAAATTAAAATATGCATGCTATTGTTTGGAGAGAGCACATTAAGTTACATATTTTAAGAGAGTGGGCTGTCTCATCTTTCTACACTATAGTAATCTTATCTGTTTGAATCTTCTAAAGGTGGATATGGTTATAGAAGAAGTGGTCGAGATAAATATGGTCCTCCTACTCGCACAGAGTACAGACTTATTGTGGAGAATTTGTCAAGTCGGTGCAGCTGGCAAGACCTAAAGGTAAGGGGCTTCATTAGACTTCTCAGCTAAGGTTGGACATGGGTAAGAGTAGGCATTCACAGTGTAATGGGTTACATACTTGAAAACTGCCATGGCATTGGGCAGTTCTCCAGATAAAGGTCCTATAGGAGTGTAAAAGGCACCAAAACACCACTCCTATTTTACATAGGAGGCTAACCAATTGTACAAATCATTTGTATTGCATGGAATTTTCCATTGCACACAGTGTTCTAGGGAGGTAATGGGGTGGCATAGACCCATGTTTCTGTAAACCCAAACTGGAACATTGCAAACTGTCAGCTTCCAGTGTGTCGGCACAATGAAATTGTGTAGCCTGTGTCCTTTTGTAAGATTTCTTTCTCAGTCAGGTATGGTGGTGTGCATGGCTAAGCAGTTAAGATGGGAGGAAGGTTGTGAATATAAAGCCAACTAAGTCTACATAGTGAGTCCCAGAAGTGGAACCTTATCTCAGGGGGTGAGGGTTGTCCCCTCCTTCAAGAAATACTCATTATGGACTGGGCAAGGTGTCATACATCTTTAATCCCAACATTTGGGAGACAGGCGAGCAGAAAGAGCTCTATAAGTTAGAGGCCAGCCAGGACTCCATAGTGTGTAGACCTTGTTCAAAAAAAGGAAAGAAAAACTTAGTCTGAAAGGGTTGGCATCAAAAATTAAGATCCAGGGTTAAAGGCACTGGAGAAATGGCTCAGACTTTAAGAGCACTCGCTGCTCTTCCAAAAGACCCGGGTTCAATTACCAGCACCCACATGGCAGCTCACAATTGTCTGTAACTATTGTTACAGGGGGGTCTAACACCCTCAAACACATACAGGTAAGCAAAACACCAATGTACATAAAAAATATTAAATAAAAAACCTTAAAAGGCCCAGGGCTTCGTTGGAATGTAGTGAGTTAATAGGTGTAACACAAAAAAAATAAAAACCCAGAGATTGATATTGGGGTTCAAACCTCAAGGTGAAGATCAGAAAAGCAAAGCAGCCATGCCACTAGCTTTTACCTCTACCTCAGGTGGAGGTCTTATCCTCAGTGTGGCTGGAGAATAAATTTCTCAATGAGACCCTTTGCTTCTTCCATCTCTCAAATCTTGGGATTAAAGGAGTGTGATAACCAAGTGCTAACTAAGATCTTTTATGTGAGCTGTCTCTTTTAGATTGGATCAATCTCGTGTAGCCCAGTGAGGCCTTGAACTAACAGTGATCTATCTACCTCTGTCTCCTGAGTCCTGGGATTAAAGGTGTGCCTAGCTAGTGTGGCTGGCTTTGCATTCTGATACTTGTGGTACTACAGCAATCTTTAATCATGTTATCACCACAAATAGACACTTACCTGGCTAGTGCCTAACGCTCTGGACTGAAGCTCAGCACCACAGGAAGGAAGACGTTAAGTTCTTGTGCTGCTGTGGCTGTCCAGGATACAGAGTTCACTTCTTGAGAACAGTGCTGGTTTTTCATCTTGGTAGGGAGAAAAACTGTCTTAGAACGGTTCTGTTGTTGTTTTGTTTTTAATCAAAATGAGTTGAGAAAAATAGTAGTTAGGAATTCTTTAAATTCATATTATCTTTTGGTTTTTGAGACAGGGCTCTCTGTGTAGCTCTGGCTATCCTGGAACTCTCTGACCTTGAATTCACAGAGATCATCCTGCCTCTGCCTCCCAAGTAAGTGCTGAGATTAACGGCATGCATTACTACCACCCAGCTCATAAATCTCTTTTTGTCCTAGAAATTGAGCCTTACAAATGCTGAGCAAGTGCTATACCACTGAGCTATATGCCCAGCCCTCTTTCCCTTTTTGTGCAGGAGCAGGGGGCTTGTGTTGAGACAGAGTCTTCACTGCATAGACCAGGCTGGCCTTGAACTCATCTAGAGATCCTTTGCCTCCAGAGCACTAGGATTAAAGGCCTGTGTCACCGTGCCCAAACACTTTTACGTTATTTGAAGTTAACTCTCACTAAGTTGCCTAGACTGACCTTGAACTCACCCCTTAGTTTATGCAGGCCTTGGGCTTAACCCTCTGAGTAGCTAAAATCACAGGCCTTTATCACCAAGCTCAGGTTTTAGAGTCATTACTAATTTCTACTCAAGCTATTAAGACTTTTTTTTTTTTTTTTTTGAAGTTTGGAAGCCTGGTAGTGGTATCTCAAACCTTTAATACCAACACTCTGGAGGCAGAGGCAGGTAGATCTCTGAGTCGAATTCCAGGGCAGCCAGAGCTACACAATGAAACCCTGTCTTCAAAAGAGAGAGAAGGAAAGGAAAAGAGAAAAGAAAAAAATGGCTTTAGAGACAACTCCAGTTTACCTGTGTAGCCCTGGAAGTCACTCCATACAGACCAGGCCCCCAACTCCTGCCTTTCTATGCGCTGTGATTAAAAAGGGATAACCACCACACCTGACTAAGAGGCAACTCTTGAAAGGGTTTACATAGCCATAATATGGGGCGTGTCTTTCTGGGTCTTTATTAACTCTCCTCAACTTTGCTTCAAGAAAAAACTATTCCAGTTGGGCATGGTGGCACATACCTTTAATTCTAGCACTCTGGAGACAGAGGCAGGTAGATCTCTGTAAGTTGAAGGCCAGCCTGATCTGCACAGTGAGTTCCAGGACAGGCTCCAAAGCTACACAGAGAAGCCCTATGTCAAGCTCCCCACCCATCCAAAAAAATTTCCATACTGGATTCTTTTCATTTGCTAATGAATACTTCACTGACCTTGAGCAGTTAACTTTGTTGAAAATTACTGTCCACATTTGCCTATGTGATTATAATTAGGAATAAGCACTTAACGATTAAACACTCCCTATGGAGCTACAGTTAGGAGCCATCTATTAGCCACCATCTATTATCCATCACTGAAGTGTGGCTGCTGAAGAGGCTCAGCAGTTAACACTCGCTGGTCTTCAGAGGAGCAGGATTTGCACCATATGGTGACAAAGCAGCCAGGCAGGCACTCAGGTAGATCTGAGTATGTTGCTACTTCAGGGAACTCAAAACTCTTCTGCCCTCTGAGAGTACCAGGCACGCATGTAGTACACAGACATACATGCAGGCAAACACTCATACATGTAAAATAAAAATTAAAAAGTAATAGCACTGGCCCAGCTTTTTACCAGTTATCAGGGTAATCCCATTTTGGTCTAAACATAACTGATGTCCACGGTCACTTAAGTATGTCCTAGTATGGATGCCTCCCAGCCCCTTTATCCAGAACAGATACTTGTGTAAATAATTCAAAAAATTCTGTGCAGAGGCATTCTTGATTGGATTGTGAATAGTGATCAATCTAGGTATAACCTCCACTCTTGGCTTGACAATTGAAGCCTTCAGAAATATGCAGAGGCAGTGACTGGGAAGATTGTGTATGTAGCAAGCAGGGAAATGGCATAAAATGACATGCTCATTGTTAAACAGACTTGGTCAGGACAGAACTCAACAAAATGAAGGCAGACCACAAATAATCTATCATCAAGTGTGTCACATGCTAACACATCAGGTCAGCCCTGTCCTCTGGCTGGACCACACCACACTGACCTGAGACAATGAGAACAGAGGCCTGCGGCTGTAAAGGAACGTGGGCTTCTGCCACCTACAGCACAGCTTCAGTTGCCTTCTGCGCTTCAATTCTTTTTTTCTTTGTAGGACTACATGCGCCAAGCAGGAGAAGTGACATATGCAGATGCTCACAAGGGGCGGAAAAATGAAGGTGTGATTGAATTTGTATCTTACTCTGATATGAAAAGAGCCCTAGAAAAACTGGATGGAACTGAAGTCAACGGCAGAAAAATCAGATTAGTTGAAGACAAGCCAGGTTCTAGACGACGCCGGTCTTACTCCAGGAGCCGCAGTCACTCAAGGTATTGTTGACTCTACAGTAATTCACTAACCAACATGGACAGCCCACTCCTGCCCTCCACTTTGGGTTCTCAGAGCATGATTCCATGTGGTTCAGTAACTCAGAACTTTGAACTGAACATCTATTTGTGAAACTCTTGAACTCACATCACAAATACAAACAGAGGTAAAGTCCTTTTCTGAGGCAGGACTCTCTGAGAGCTGAGTCATAGAATGGGCTAGAAACACATGTGACCATGGTGCCTCGAGCAGAGATGGCCAGCTAGACCTGATCTCTGCATCACTGGAGGAAACAGGATTGCCTCTAGCAGAGCTTCCATGAAGGCCTGAGGAGAGCTATGACTTTTCTCAGTTTAGATGTCCTGTGAACTCAAGGCTAGGGCTTGCAACATAAGGCAGGGCTTATTATTTCAGCAAGGTGAGGGCCTTAGTAGAGCTCTGTACCTGACTCCTGGTACACTGTCTGTGTGAGTGTTAACTGTACTGAGCAATGTCTCTTTTGGAATCTCTGGATGGGTGTGCTGTGATGTGTTTCACTGCAGTCATGATTTTAGTGCTCAGGTTGATTCTGTCAGCTGTCACCAGAGCCCTTTGTCCCTGTTTGCTTTCCATTCCAATGCACTTTACTGCTTCCCCATACCTTTCCTAGTCATTTCCAAACCTCAAAGTTGAAAGACCAGTTTGAATATGTTTGTAGTACTCTGCCTTTCTCTTTCCTTCTTTGTATTTATTACATACTATTATGTTCGTGCTGTGACATCATAAGTTACAGCACTTCCCTAAATGTTCCTAGGAACACAATACATAATTGTGTCTTCACCAAATAGCAAAGCCATGTTCATATTTACCTGGGTGCTCCATGGGCATCTTTGTGCTGGAATGTTTCCTGACCAGGATCCAGCTCAGTCACGTAGCAGAGATCACTGAGTCTCTTTAACCTGGAACATTCTTACCTCTTGTCTTTGACTCTCTGGCACCAGAATTACAAGTTACCACGATGCCCAGCTTATGTGGAGCAGAAGTTTTTTGATTGAAGAAAAGGTGGTTGACTCCAGATAGCCTCTTTATTATAAAATTAAAACACTTTATGTGTATGGATGTTTTTGCATTGTGTGTATACATGGTATCTGCCAAGGTCAATAGAGGCACCATAGCCCCTGGGATTGAAGTTACAGACTGTTGTGAGCTGCCATGTTTTGCAGGTATTAAACCTGGGCCCCTCTGCAAAAGCAGCCAATGGTCTTAACTGCTGAACCATCTCCTCAGCCCCTCTAGACAGCCTATGGGTATTTTGCTTTGTATGTCTGTATAACCGTGTACATGCCTTGTGTCTGCTGAGGTCAGAGGGAGGAGGCTGTTGGATCCCCGAGAGCTGGAGTTACAGACAGTTGAGAGCCACCATGTGGGTGCTGGGAATTGAACCCAGGTCCTTTGCAAGAATAAGTGCTCTTAAAACACTGAACCAGCTCTCCAGCCCATTGCCATTTTGTTTTTTCTAACTTGGGTGTGTGGTGGTACACACCTTTAATGCCAGGTCTCAAGAGGTAAGACACGTAGATTTTTGTGAGCTCCAGGCCAGCCTAGTCTACCTACCAAGTTCCAGGCCAGCCAAGCTTAATGAGACCCTATCTCAAAAAAGTTTTTCTCTACACAGGTCTCGCTCTCGAAGCAGACATTCCCGGAAGAGCAGAAGTCGAAGTGGCAGCAGCAAAAGCAGCCATTCAAAGAGCCGATCCCGATCCAGGTGGGCCTGCAGCTTCCCTTGACCTGCCCTGCTTCCGTGCATTATATTGAGCCCCACAGACCCTGTGCGCTCTTCACTTCCTAACGTGCAGAGGGTCTGGTTCCCGTTACTCACCCAGCACCTGTGTCTTCCAGGTCAGGTTCCCACTCGCGCAGTAAGAGCCGCAGCCGCAGCCAGAGCCGAAGCCGCAGTAAGAAGGAGAAAAGCCGGAGCCCCAGCAAAGACAACAAGAGCCGCAGCCGGAGCCGCAGCCCCGACAAGACCCGAAGCAAGAGTAAAGACCATGCCGAAGACAAGCTCCAGAACAACGACAGCGCTGGCAAAGCCAAGAGCCGCAGCCCCAGCCGCCACAACAGTAAAAGTCGGAGCAGGAGCGAGGAGAGGAGAGCAGAGGAGAAGCGAAGGAGCGTGAGCAGGGGTCACAGCCAGGACAAGAACCCTCTCAAGAGCCGGAGCCGGAGCCAGAGCAAAGGGGACAGCCGGAGCCGGAGCCGCAGCAAAAGCAAAGACAAGCGGAAGGGCAGGAAGAGAAGCAGAGAAGAAAGCCGAAGCCGCAGCCGCAGCAAGAGCGAGCGCAGCCGCAAGCATAGCAGCAAGCGTGACAGCAAGGTCAGCAGCAGCAGCAAGAAGAAGAAGGAGGACACCGACCACTCCCGGTCCCCATCCCGCTCAGTCTCAAAGGAGCGGGAACATGCCAAGGCAGAGTCTGGCCAGAGGGAAGGCCGGGCTGAGGGCGAGAGTGCAGGCCCCAATCCAGAGCCCCGAGCCAGGTCAAGATCCACTTCTAAATCCAAACCTAGTCTCCCCGCAGAGTCTCGCTCCAGGTCAAAGTCAGCTTCAAAAACGCGCTCTCGGTCCAAGTCTCCATCCAGGTCTGCTTCCAGGTCTCCGTCCCGGTCTAGCTCCAGGTCCCACTCAAGGTCCTAACTGGCTATGCCATGCTGGAACTGCCGAGAAGTCTTTTGTACATGTTGGTAGCCGTAGCACAGGAGTGAAGTAGAGCATCCTCGCTGCTGTACAGTGAACCCCAATGGCGTCTCCAGTTGTCCAATCTCAGTGCTTCCTCGGTACCACCTCCTGGCGCCAGGCCTCCCGCTCCACTGAAAGCAGCTCCTCAAACCTCCCTTTACTCACAGTAGGACATCCAAACGCCTTGGCTTTCAGGCCTGGCCACTGCTAACGGGAGAGCTTGGCACCCGGACGTCTTCTCGGGCTGGAATGATGGCATAGGTAGGTGTGGTGAGTTCAACCGTTTTGCCCTTGAATCGATGCCCTTTGATGTATGCCACGTAGTGAAAGTGCAAGTCTTCAGTTTCCCACCACTTTGGTTTCCTATTTTTGGACTTAACAGCGTTGTGAATAGCACAGTCAAGAGAAATTGATACCTGCATAGCCCATAGGAAGTAAACTGTAGAGCTCCATATTCTGGTATTGTGATTATATTGTTTTATATTAAAAAGAAAAGAATTTTTTTTAATTTTATTTTTCCCCGTCTTGCAAAGTATAGTGACCCCTGTTTCCATTAAATTTGAATAAAGACTATTTTTGCTTGACAAAATTTCATCGTGCTTGAATCTAAGTGGCATTTCCTGATGTGTCATCTGTCGTGATGTTTTCCTGTGGTGGGTGAGACTTGCCAAAGGACTTGCTCACCCAGCAGAGTTAAGCAAGTCCCCAGAGTTTGTGTCTCTAGGGTCCTCTTGAAGTTTGTGGTCACGCTGAGGAGAAATGAAGCCGTTTGGAAATAACATCACCAGTGAGTTCTTGAGTTTCTTCTTCCATGCCTGTCAGTCCTGTGGTGTGTCTACCCCATCACAGTCCTTCCTTTCAGCACTGTAAGTCGGGACTGAAAACCAGGGTGCCGGCTGCTGTGTTACCTTGTCCCAGTGGCTCCAGTCTGGTGCTTGAGGGGCAGCGTAGCAAAGATGCCACTGGGCACCTTGGTACGTGAGGACAGGGCTGCTGCACAGGGGTTCAGGCTGTTCGTAGACCAGACCTCAAGGGAGTCCTGGAGATACAAAATGAGAGACTGTCTGTAAATGACCAACACTGTGAGGGCAAGTGTGTGTTCAGAGAAGGCAGCCGCTGAGGCTTTGGTTTGGAGACATGGGTTCAGGAGGCACACTGCCTGAGAGAAAAATTGAGCAAAGCCACCCTTGTTGAAAAGCACAGTCGGTATGTCAGGGAACATGGGTTTGAATGAGTGGTGGGCAGCCCAGGAGTGACAGTGCCCAGGTGAAAGTATGGGAAGGTCTTTAGTGCCAGGGGAGCCAGCCCCTGGCCTGTCAGTATGGAGAACCTTGAAAGAATTTGAACAGGAAAGTGCTGACAGAGCTATGCTTGGGGCCTACAGGCTGGAAAGCAACACCAGATGCCATGGAGCATGGTCAGGGCAGTGACAGGAGAGGTCATAAAGACCAGTGGGATGTGGTCCGTGACCAGGGAAAGGCATTCAGGTGGCTGGTAGTGACGGAACTCTGAGCTGGAGAAGAGGCAGGTGAGCTAGCTCAGTTTGGACTCTAGACAGTCTAGGCAGCCAAACTGTCTGTAGCCCTCCAAGACTCGGGGAACTTCCCATGCCTCTGTCTGGGCTCATCCTTATGCTATCATGACAATGTAAGGAATCCACCTCAGAATATCATACAGGTCTCCTCACTTTACCACTGCCAAGGATGGGGACATTTTTTTCAAGTGTGGTTTGGGGCTTTTGTTTTTTTATGTGTTTTCTTGCCTTTATGTACAAACCATGTGCATACTTAGTGCCTGTAGAGGCTAGAAAAGGTATCAGATCTCCTGGAACTAGAGTTAGATTGTGAGGCACACGTGTGCTGGGTACTGAATCCAGGTCCTCTGCAAGAGCAGCAAATGTTTTTAACACCAAGCTGTCTCTCCAACCCCTAGAATTTTTAAAAATTTATCTATATTTTATTCTCACATTTTCCCATCCCATATTTCACAAGCTTTCCTGTGGCTTCTAAACAAAGTTATGTTTCTAAATTAAGCTTGTGGTGGACTTGGGCAAGTTCTCACTTCTATGTACTTGGCACATTGATTCTAACCAGTGATCTTTAGGTGCAACCATATGAAAATTCTATATGTGCCCAAATCCCTGGTGGTGGGCTTTGCTGGCAGTTGCAAACATGAAGAGGCTCTGAACAAAGACACCCAAGGAAGCTGTCAAGTGTCCTCACTGCAGAGGAAGACACAGATGCTCTGTAGGCATCATTAACCTTGTTCTCAAGTGTGTGCTGGCTCCTGTTGCAGCAAAGAAGCTGTATGCAGCATGCCATGTGGCCTCTCCAGCATTAGTGTCACATTTGGAGGCTAGGAAATATGGGTCCTCTTCTCATGCATCATAACAGTGCTACTTGTCTGGGACCCTAAGGGCTGGTGTTTGGCCATTATGGATGCTGCACACCCTCTTCAGCCACACATTTACTGTCAAATAAATCACTAGCACTCAGGACACTGCTGCCTCCCCTGTGAAGTTTGTCTGCAGGGTTCATTTTGGACTGTGTTATGTCTATAGATATTGAGGCTGAAGTTAAGTAAGGTCCTGCCCTCTGCTACTCTGCCCTCTCACACCAGTGGATGAAAGACCCTCCCTGGCAATGAGGAAGTCCTGATTTTCAGCGCTACTACTTACTGTGTATGGGGTAGGTGTGCTTGTGGGTCAGCCACCTAAGATGAAGGTGAAAGCTTGGAGGTGTAGTGCATTAGGCAGTCAGCATGATAAGTGACAGCTACAGAGCTCTGGTTCGCTGGTAAAATCCTCATCTAGAAAAGGTACTGGAAGACTGTGAAGTCACATTAAGTGGGAGTAACAGTTGACACTGGATCCCTGATTGAAGTCAAGCAGGTTTGCCATAGGACTGAATGCTTTCCTTTTCAGGACCTGGGGCTGCAAGACTGCACAAGAGCTGGACTGCTTACATGCATCTTTGGTGGATCCCCAGGTTCCCACAAGGGGGCAGGCTAGAACCAACTCCCCACAGCTGCCCTCTGGTCACATGCACCAAAGAGCAGCACAGTCCTGTTCTCACTCATACCGGTACCCTTCTGGTGTAAAGAAAGAAAGCACTGCATAGCACGGCACACACCTTTACTCCTACCACTTGAGAAAAGAGGCAAGCAGGTCTGAGACTGTCTCAAAGAACAAAAGTTGCCATAGCACAGCGTCACTCACCCTATTGTGAATATTTTACTACAGATTTTGTGTGAGGAGAATCATGCATGCCCGGTAGGTGTTCTCAGGAAATTAGGTCGTGGGACTTGGGAGCAGGTACCCAGCCCGCTGAGCCATCTCGAGATGTAACTTGTCTAACATTTGATCAAAAATCCTGCTCCGGTTCCCACCTGGCCAAGCCCAAGTGACCCCACGATGACAATGGCAGAGACTGGCCCATTTCCATCTTAACAGTGAAAACAGCAGTGCATGTATGTCCCCAGCGTCACCCCGTCCCCAAATACACAGTGGAGAGTTCCCAAGAAACAGTCACTGCAATCCGCTTTGTTGGGGCTCAGAGTTTCACACATCGTTCCAAGCTTGGCCTCTGCTCTCCACCTGGGAGTAGAGGATGGAAGAGAAAACAGAAACAACACAGCCAACAGCACTGACCATCTGTTCTGATCACTAAGTCCCGTGGTGTAATGAGGCAGACTGAAAAGGCAAGGTGTAACTGATCTGCTGGAAACCTACTTTCAGTAGACCACAGAAGCTTGGGGTGGGCTCTGTCGCAGAGTGCTTGCCTGGCATGCATGCCTTGGTTCCCCCTTACCATAATACGTGACTAGCTAAAACGGGCACTGACTGAGGGGGAAAGATATACCATGGTAGCAGAAAACGGAGCCGGACATCATGGTACATTCATTTAATCTTTGCACAGGGGAAGTGAAGCCAAGCAGATTTAAGCCAGTCTGCCCTACACAGTAGGTTCTGGACAACTGCTCATATCAGTAATTCACAGATCACCTGGTGGAAAGTCAGTAAAAACATACCTGAGCAGTCCTGCCAGCAGCTGGATCTGACATTTATAAAGACTTCGTTCATCTGGAAGGGATGCTCTTAGAAAGGACTAAGTTTAGTTGGCAGTATCCAAGCCTTAAGTCTCAGAACTGCCTGATCCAACACCCCTGTCCTCCACGGTGACCTGTGCTCATGCATGTGTGCAAGTGCACGTGCACACACGCCCCTGGCCTCCAGGACTTACACACACACACACACACACACACACACACACACACACACACACATCTGGCCTCCACGGTCAGCTGTCCTCCATGGGGGCCAGAGCAAAGACTTGGAGGTCTCTTTCAAAGGATCCAGGTTTGATTGCCAACACCCACACAGCAACAACCATCTATTGAGCTCATTCCGGGAGATTTATCGCCCTCTTCTGGCCTCTGTAGGCACTGCACACATATGGTATACATTCATTATGTTCCAACAATACACCCATACACAAAAATAATCTTTTAAAAATAGTTCTCCCAACTTAAATGCAACATTCATCAATATGGACCACACTGGGACCATAAAACAGACTTTAACACATTAAAAATAGAAATGAAAATGTTGCTGGAGAGAAGGCTGAGTGATTAAGAGCACTGGCTACTCTTCTAGAGGACCAGGTTCAGTTCCCAGCACCCACGGTGTCTCCCAACTTTCTATAATTCCAGTTCCAGGGAATCTGATACCCACTTGTTACCTCCATGGGCACTAGCCACATAAATGTGCAGACATACATGAAGGCAAAACAACCATACACACAAGGTGGGGGGGCTTTTAATCATGAAAGAGGTCAGCAAGATGGCTGGGAGTACAGGCCTGACGATCTGGACTTTAATCCCTCTCTGGAGCGCCATGTGGATGGAGAGGGCTGGTTTCTACAAACTGCCATTTCGCCTCCATGTGCATGTATCATGATACTGATGTGCCCACACACATATTAAATGTAATTTTAAATATTTTTAAATGAGATTTTTTTTTAAAAATTTATTATGTATACAGTGTTCTATGTGCATGTACATCTGTGGGCCAGAAGAGGGCGCCAGATCTCATTACAGATGGTTATAAGCCATCATGTGGTTGCTAGGAATTGAACTCAGGACCTCTGGAAGACCAGCCAGTGCTCCTAACCACTGAGCCATCTCTCCAGCCCAAAATGAGATTTTTTTTAAAGATGCAAAATATGTTAATATTAAACAATTTTTTTTAAAAAAAAATAGACGTTAACATGTTCTCCAAAGGAATGTATCTCAAGAAAAATAAATTTAAGAATTGCTGTTTTTAAAGACAGTCTGACTTACCACAGGCCTCCCAACAGCCTCCTGCATAGCAGGGATTACAGAAATGAGCCACCAGGCCCAGTTGTGAGAAGTGTACTTAACTGAGGAACGTGAAGGGGCTGGAGCTCAGAACCTAGCTTGCCTGAAGTCCTGGGTCCCACCTTCAACACTGTATAAAACCCATGCCTGTGATCCCAACATACAACATGCTTGTGATGCCAACATAGAGCCTGCCTATGGTCCCAACATACACAATGTGGAGACACAGACCCTGTTTCTGCAATGTTTCAAGGTAAACTACAACTTGCCAAGATTGATGACATGCAGCCAGAGTGTCCCTAGATGAACTTTTCTAATAATCAATACAAAAAGAAAAACTAAGCCTTAGAAAACCAGGGGTGGGGACTGGACCCAAAGCTAGCAGCAAAATATAATAAAAATACAAGGGTATAAATGAAGCCGGAAACAGGAAATTGAGAAAGCCAAAAGTATTCTTTTTTGAAAATGAATGCATTTGCTAAACTAGTGTGTCACTTAGTATGGAGACTGAAGACTGGAAGGACAGACAGCTGGACTGCTGGGGACATGGCCTTGCTAGAAGACTGGCGTGCACAGAGCCTCGTGTTAAATCCCCAGCATGAGCCTAGCATGGTCCCAGTCCTGCAAGGCGGAAGCGGGAGACCAGGGATTCGACCTCATCCTGGCTATAAAGCAAGCTTGATGCCAGCCTGGGATACATGAGGCTGTCTCATTTTTTTTTTTTTTTTTTTTTTTTTAATTTAAGATTTGTTTGTGTATGGGTGTTTACCTGCATGTATTTCTGTGCATCTTGTATGTGCAGTGTCCAAAGTAACCAGAAGAGGGCATCAGATCCCCTAGGGCTGGAGTTAAAGACCACTGTCAGCCACATGTAGGGCTGGGTCCTTGGGAAGAACAACAAGTGCTCCTAACTGTTGAACCGTGGTTCCAGTTTTTTATTTTTCTTCTAAACCTCAAAATTGAGGTTCCCTCCTCTCAAGTGTCAAGTTGACATTAAAACCAGCCAGTACAACTGGCATCTACAATTCTCTCTCCCTCCCAGTCTCCTCTCCCCCTCCTTTTCTCCCCTTCTTTTTCTCCCCTCGCCCATCTCTCCCCTCTCTGTCCCTCCCCCTCCCTTCCCCCCTTTCTTTCAGTACAGTCTCACTCTATCCTAGTCTAGCCCTGAACTCATTTCCTGTTCAGTCAGTGCTAGGCCTTCAGGTGTGAGCTGCCATACCTGTCTCTGTCTCTGGAAGAGCATGCAACAGGGTGTGGCAGGGTGTCCAGCCACAGAGTGGGGCCCTGGGGCAGCTTGTGCCACTGGGAAGGTGCTCGGAGGTTGAGAGCTCTGGCTGCTCTTGCAAAGAACCTGTGTTCAGCTCCCAGCACCCACAGTGGCTCATAACCATCTGTATGGTAGCACGCGCCTTTAATATCAGCACTTGGGAGGCAGAAGCAGATGGAATTCTGTGAATTCAAGGCCAGCCTGGTCTACAGAGTAGTTTTAGTACAGACAGGGCTACACAGTGAGACTCTTGTCTCCAAAAAAATGTTAACTTCGGTTTCAGGGGATCCAGTGCCATCCTCAGGCATTGTATGCATGCACATACATATATATAGGCAAACATAAGCATAAATTTAAAAAGTAAAAGCCAACTCTTGATGGCTTAATGGTGCAATAAAAAGCTTATATTGAAAACAGTTACAGTTTCAAAAATTTTCACATTAACACTACTCAGAGTTAAATAGGTAGAAATCTAAAGACATGTGTAAAAAGGTTTGTGAGGAAAACTACAAAACTTCAATGAAACGAATTCGGGCCCTAAATAAAGAGATATCCCATGTTTATGGATGCTGTTAAAATGTCATTCTTTCCAGCTCAAATTCACAGTTTAGCCTCAATCAAAATTCCACTAAGTTGTTTTGTGCCCACAAACAAGCCAACTTTGAAATAGACAAGGAAGTGCCACCACCACCCAAAACTAAGCAAGAATATCCCACACAACACTGAAGAACCAAGGAGCACACGGATGCCATTCAGGCTGAAGCATTACTAAGACCCCACAGCAGCCTCAGGAGACTCAGGTTCTTTTTTGAGAGAAGAGATCAGTGGGACAGAATGAAAACAGATGAACTGC
Source organism: Phodopus roborovskii (assembly GCF_943737965.1). NCBI lineage: Eukaryota > Metazoa > Chordata > Mammalia > Rodentia > Cricetidae > Phodopus > Phodopus roborovskii. Next base: position 19,690,049 of record NW_026126448.1, read on the forward strand.
TCTTTGCCAAAGGGGCATAGACAAAGGAAAAATGAAATCCTTTCAGTGTTTGATTTAGAAGAGACTAGACAGCCACACTCAGAATCATGAATCAAAACCAGAATTTGGAGCATTAATAAATTCAACTGTGGTGGCGCATGCTTTTAGTCCCCTCGGCACTCGGCAGGCAGACTTCTGTGAGTTCCAGGCCAGCCAAGGCTATACAGTAAAACCCTGCCTCAAAAAACAAACCCATTGCTGGGCAGTGGTGGCTCACGCCTTTAATCCCACCACTCAGAAGGTAGAGGCAGACCGATCTCTGAGTTTGAGGCCAGCCTGGTCTATAAAGCAAGTTCCAGGACAGTCAGGGCTTCGCAGAAAAACCCTGTCTTGAAAATCCAAATAAATAATTAAATTCAACTCAAACTTCATCAGTGTCAACATAAAACAAAAACTAAGGCAGGAGACTCAGCCTGATGCTTGCCTCCAAGCCTGATGACCCGAGACCAACTACAGGAACCTAAGCAGTGGAGGGGAAAAAAAAAAAAAAAAAAAAAAAACGATTCCTGAAAGGTGACCTCTTCTGACCTCCACACCTGCACCATGACACCCACACAAAACACAAAACCATAAACTCTTAGCAGATGCCATGGGAGAAAAATCTATTTGAAATTGGGCCTGGAGAGACTATTTTAGACATAATACAGGTGGCAATTCATAATAGAAAGCTTGCCAAGTTAGACTTCATTAAAACATACTTCTGCAAAAAAAATAAAATAAAACATGAGGGGTGGAAAGATGGCTCAACAGTTAAAAACACTTGCTGAGTTCAGTTCCCAGCATCCATCTTGGATGGCTCACAACTGTAATTCTAGCTCTAGGGGATCTGATACCCTCTTCGCCTCCACAGGCACCTGTACAGCCTCCTCCACACACACACATACACATAATACTTGTATCCCAAATATATAGTTCTTAAAACTTAACAAGAAACCAACCAGTCCATTTTGAAAACAGACCAAAAATCAGAATGGACTATAGAAGACTTCCTTGAACCACCAGCCCCTAAGTCATGACACAGAGACTTATTATTAATTATAAAAGCTTGGTCTTAGCTTAGGCTGCCTTACTAGCTCCTATAACTTAAATCAACCCATTTATTTTAATCTATATTCTGTCACGTGGCTCATTACCTCATCTCTCCGTACCGTCCATGCTGCTTCCTCCGTTGTCTAGCTGGCAACTCCCCTTACCTTCTCAGAGTTTGCTCTGTGCTCAGAAGTCCTGCCTAAATCTCCTAGCTTTTGGACATTCAGCTTTTTATTATATCAATCACAGCAATACATTTTCACACATTGTACAAATATCCCACATTTCCCCCTTTTGTCCAAATAAAAAGGAAAGGTTTTAACTCTAACATGGTAAAACTATATACAAAATAAGCACAATTATCAAGTAAGAATTACATTCACAATGTTTAGTCCATATGTATTTGGCAAATTGGGAGAAAGTTCTGTATTATCTATCTTATTTTGGTGAGTCAAAAGTTTTGTACCCAATTTACCCTAACTTGTATTACCAACCCAAAACTATCTTTTTAAACTTCCAAAACATTTTCTTAGATAAACAATTTAAAAGCTTTTATGTCTCTCAACCTTATGCACTTTATACCTCTTTTATAAAGTTTCTCTTTATAAAACAAGAAAACTGTAACTATAACTGTCTCAATTCCACCAGAGACCAGAGGAGGATATAATATTACATAAGTAAACAGAAAGTGAAGAGCAAACATCTTCCAAAACTATAGAAACGACAGAAGCAGCTAGCTGCCTGGACAGTTACCCAAAGTTCCTCTGTAATGTTGGGGCATCCATCTTTGGCCTACAGACCTAGAGTATCCCATAGACTTTTCTGTGAAGCAAGAATTTTAAAGAACTGTCCTACCTTGTCCTGGCAAAGTTCAGCAGTCACCTTTTGTGTCCGTCTTGTCCAATTTGGACAGCATTCTGTCAGTAGTTTCTTGCCAGTGGTTAGCTTTGCCATAATGAAAGCAAATTCCATGTGAAGGTTCTTCAGTGCCCATCATCTTCTCTGAAGTAGATTGGTGCTGCCAGGAGCAGATGTCTGTCATGAAAAGCCTTGTTACTAAAATGTCTTAAATGCCATATTCTGTAGTTGTGTTTGAAGACCACCTGACTAAAATATTTCTATTTAACCTTGAAAAATTACCAACACAACTACAACTCTGATTGTCATAGATGGCTAACTACTAACCTGTATTTCTTAATTATACATTACATTTTAAAATGAGCTGCATAGGTACAAAAACTTAAGAGTAGAAATATATATACTGTGTAACAAGAAAAACCTTAAATGTGTCAATATACAAAGATATCTTAAACAGGAGTAAAACCTATACAGAGTATGCTTTAACAAAAATAACCTTAAATTTGTATAGATACACCAAAACCCATACCAGTATAAATATTAGAGATTAATAGTTGCTTTTTAAAGTAGATTTGATAATCTACCCTTTTATCTGGCCCTCTCCATACTGCCCGCTTTTTTTTTTTTTCCAGAAAAAGATCCTTAAATCCAACTTCCCTTACTTAGCTTCCTCCCTTACCATGACCAGCAACATTTGCAACCAACCCTCCTAAACAATGACAAACCATAACCCATCAAATGACTAAAAACCACCCACCCCACTCTTGGGAATGTGGGCATCATGTTTCCTGTTGTCTGGGGGCAATGACAATGGCATGTGTTGTGCAAAAGTTTAGCCTTTTTACTCTTTGGCCTTTTGGTGGGCCCACCATCAGCTCCCAAATAAACCACACATGGAGGCTTATTCTTTGTTATGTATGAACGCCCAGCCTTAGCTTGGTTTGTTTCTAGCCAGATTTTCTTAACTTAAATTATTCCGTTTACCTTTTGCATCTGGGCTTTTATTTCTCTTCTGTAAATCTTACTTTCCTTCTTACTCCAGGTCTGGCTGGGTGACTGGCCCCTCAGATCCTCCTCTCCTCGTCATCGTTTCTCCTATTTATACTCTGTCTGCCAGCCCCGCCTAGTTGTGCTCCTGCCTCGCTATTGGCCATTCAGCTCTTTATTATGAGCACCAGGTGTTTCAGACAGGCACAGTAACACAGCTTCACAGAGTTAAACAAATGCAGCATAAACAAAAGTCACACACCTGAAATAATATTCTACTACAAGAATATTTAGGGAACTCTGAGGAAATTACAATAATGGTCAAGTCCTGAGAGAGGGGAGGTCAGTTATTCTGCAGTCACACTGAGGACAGGAAGGACAGGATTGCCCCTTTCCATCTGAGCCTTGGTAGAGGACAGAACTCTCAAGTGGCTGGCTGCTTTGCTTCTCTGATCTTCAGCTTGAACCCCAACATCTGTCTCTGGGTTTTATTATTTGTTATGTATGAATGCCCAGCTGTATCATTTGTTGTCTAGTCTCTATAATGGGAAAATACAGGGCTTAACTGAAATGCTGGCTAGAGTAATCTGTGAGGCTAGACCATATCAGCCAGCAGTTTTCAAGTGTTCTCGTGCAGAATTTGGGGGCAGCTGCAACAGAGGCAATCTGAGAGGCTAGATCACCTGGGCTACTTTTTTTTTTAATTTATTTTTATTTCATGTGCTTTGTTTTAACCTGTATTATGTTTAACCTATATGTTCTAACCTGTATGCATGGTCTAACCTGTATGCATGTTCTAACCTATATGTATGTATCTGTTGCTATGATAAATACCATGATCAAAAATGTTTTCCCTTTCTACATAAAGAATATTGAGTTGGAGGCCAATCAAGCCACATGAGCGTCCATTATATCTTCAGGCTAGAGTCTGTCATGGAGAGGAGCCAGGGCAGGAACATAAGGGCTGTCACAGCTTTGAAAACCCAGAGCTGCTTGTCTCCCATGATAATCACAACTCTCCGCCCCTTCTTACATTCTTTCCACCCCCTTCTTCCACAAGGGACCCTGAGCCTTGGAGAGGAGGACAATGTCTGACTATTCTCTAACACAACTGGGATCCTGAACCCTCCTACCCTGTCATCACGCCTGTCTCCGGCGTGGCTGTTGGCAAGTTCCCTCCTGTATTACAAAACACAAATGAGGGAACAGACAAGAACAGATGGGGAAATGTCCTGAGGGACAGGGCTAATAACCTATGACTGCAAACTCGAATGTCAGAAGCCCTTTGGCTGGTGCATCATTTACCCAATCAATAGCAGTTGCTCCCACTGGAGCCTGTGACTTCCTGATCACAGGGTTTTGCCTCATTTTTCTAGCCAGAGGTAATTCACCTCCTGTGGAGCGAGCCTTAGGTCCAGTCAGAAAGCTGGTTCCGTCCACTAGCACTCACCATTGCACTAGCTGGACTTGCACTATGAAGAATGCAGGCCCCATAGCTGAACACATCTTGAAGCCTTAATTCTTCCCCAGCATACTTAGTAGCAACTTCTGGCTCTACAGAAGTTAGCTCACTGGAAGGGCACACTTCCGGCCCATTCTAAGTCCAGTGACTAAGCTCCCAACCCAACCTCAACAACAGGGTCTCATTATCAGCTCTGGAATGCAACCAGCAGCTGTGACCATGACCTTTGTTGTCTTGGTGGCTTGTAGGGTTTCTGAAGCCAATGACCCTGCTGGGAAGGGAACCCACTCCTAGCACTGAGATTCCCAAAAGCCACCTTATGGCCTCTGGGGACGCCTGTGCTGACCTTCTGCATATTCTCACAGTTACAGGTGCAGGGTAGGACCCAACCATAAATCTCGAAAGAGTTCTACTTCAGCCGGCTTTGCAAACACACTTGCTTCTTTGGGTGCAGGCCTGCATCTCTTAACCGTGTCTCCAAACAGGAAAAAAAAAAAAAAAAAAAAAGACAAAACAAACAAACAAACAAAAAAAAAAAAAAAAAAAAAAAAAAAAAAAACTCAAGGGTGAATGTTATACTACCTGGACTCTTTCCACCTTCTGGCTCCCTACATGGACGGATGGATGGACGGTGGACATACACAGCAGGCCATCTTCTTTATCTAGTTTAACAGCTAAGTGGGAAAGCTAATACAGGAGCTGCCAGCCTCAGACCCCTCTCTGGCTGCAATTCCTCCCTCCAGGTGGCCCCTGCATAGATCTGATTACCCATAGCAGTATCCAGGTCGCCTCTAGATGCTTGCTGACACCTCAGCCCTGATGCATTACTCCCAGGCTCCCAGGCTTCTAATAGTTGTGCTAGACCTTCAGCTGTCTAAAAACAATCCTGTACTTCCGGGCTCCCACCCATCAGGCAGGGAAGCCACTCCACACCACCCAGAAAATGACTGGCACCCCTGAATTTCCCCCAGTGACAGCCCCTGCCCTGGTGGACATACCTTAGTTACATGTCTCACTACTCTACTCAGCAGTGTCCATGGTCCCTGCCACTGCTCCCACAAAACTTGTTGGGACAAATCCCCATGTCAAAACATCTTCTGCAAACATGTCATACACACACACACTCAACTTCATCTGTCCGTCTCATTTCCGTATCAGGGTCATCGCCTTTGCTCTTCCTAAGCACCTCCGCAATTGTTCCCGTCCTGATGACTGTGCCAAGTGTTACGAAACTCTCTTCCCGGGGGAGACACAAGCAATGTGTCCCCTTCTCCTAAGGTCCCAGTGACACACTGAGGCATGATGCCACCAGAGTTCACACTGAGCCAGTGAGTTTATTGAGCTTCATTAAAGGACACAGGTGAGGGTTATTTACCGGGCTGTGGGTGTCCACAAAAGACAACGCCTGGAAAGTTTTTACTCAGAAGTGATGAGGTCAGTCAAGCCCAGCTGGGACGACCCTTTGCAAGGGGCACAGCTGAATATCCCAAGATGGTGACTGCTTGCTTCAGGGGACAGGGCTGTTGACTCCAGATGGAAACCTAGGCGAGCAGCTTAGGGGTCTCATCCGACCATGATGTTGGAAGCAGATAAGCATAGCCTCAAAGCCAGACTGTGCCAGGTACAGACTAGCTGAGGTGTGTAAGCTGAGATATATAAGCCAGCTGAGGGTGTGAGCCAGCTGAGTGCGTAAGCCAGCTAAGACATATAAGCCAGCTGAGGTATGTGAGCCAGGTTAGGTGTGTAACCTTCCCTCTCCCAGCCTCACAACTCTTCCATTTTATTTTGAGACAGGGTCTCACTATGTAGCTCTGGCTGGCCTGGAACCATATAGACTGTGGACAGATGTTTCTGTCCTGCCTGTTACAGTGACCGTTTAGTCCCAAATAAACACACAGAGGCTTATATTAATTACAAACTGTTTGGCCCATGACTCAGCTTATTTGGCTAGCTCTTTCTTAATCATTAACCCATTTCTATTACTCTGTGTATCTCCACATGGTCTTGGCTTACCTGGTGATGCCCACACCTCTTGCTTTCTGGCAGCTACATGGCGTCTTCTCAAGACTCCTTCCCTCCATTCCTCTACCCGGCCTTCTCCTAGTCTGTAGCCCCGCCTATACTTCCTACCTGGCTACATCCTGCCTGCCCATTGGCTGAAACAGCTTTAGTCATCAACCAATAAGAGAAACATTCACAGCATACATTAGTACATCCCCTATCAATAGATCAGGCTGGTCAGGAACCCACAGAGCTCTACCTGTCTAGCCTCCGGAGTGCTGGGATTAAAACCATACACCACCAGCCTGGCTGCAAAACTTATTTATTTATAGGGAGGTTCACATTCTGTAGCCAGGCTGCTCAGATGGCCTCTAACCCATGGCATCCTCCTGCCTCAGCCTTCTGAGCCACCATGCCTGGCTCTTGTCAACCAAACATAGAAATAAACCTGTAGCACTTGGGAGGCAGAGGCAGGTGGATCTTTGGAAGTTCAAGGCCAGCCTGGTCTACCGAGCTAGTTCAGAACAGGCTCCAAAGCAATATAGAGAAACTCTGTCTCGAAAAACCAAAAAAAAAAAAAAAAAAAAAAAAAAAAAAGGAAGAAAAAGAAAGAAAGATATCTGGGGGGGTGGTAAGGGACTGTGAGGAGAGGGTGTTTTCAGAGCAGTCCCTGCAGAGGGAAAGCTCCAGAACATGGATGGACTATTATTGCATTGGTGTTGGGGTCTGGGATTGACAGAAACAGAGAGAGGGAGCTAAGCCCCAGCATGTAGCCAGACACAATGTGCCGAGCTACCTCATCCTCCAGCTGCCTCACACTGCCATGAAGGCAGCATCCTCAAACTGTGAACAAAAACCAACCCTTAAGTTGTTTCTATGAAGCGTTTTGTCCCAGCAGCAGGGAGGAAATAATGCACCCACTTTAGTGCCCCGCAGTCTGAGATTGGGGCTTCACAAACCGTAACTCCTGACTGTAAAACCTGCTGCTCACCGACACACACGGCCTGTGAGTTCAGAGGTGTTTTATCATTTTCAAATGTGTGAAGACAAAAATAAAAACCATACGTTGTCAAGCCAGGTCCACTCTGGGCCCAGCCATGCCCATCTGCTTAGGGCTTATCTGCTGCAGCAAAGCTAGGCTGGAGAGATCTAACACTGAGCGGGGCTGGCAGTGTTGTGTAGTTATTCAACCACAGCCTCTACACCACGTGGAGGGCGCAGGAGAGGAAGGAGAAGGAAAAAATTAAACAGGGAAATTTACTCACGGCATGTCCAGAAAAGAACTGGTTTGTTACAATCAGCTGGCCCCACAGCACAGTTCATTCTCTGTCCCAGGAATGAATTTCAGTGACATAAGGCAATATGATGAAGCTGATTTTAAAAATAGATTTATTTCTGTTTTATCTGTGTGTGTAGTGTCCAAAGAAGTGTAGTGTCCAAAGAAGTCAGAAGAGAGTGCCAGATCCCTTGGAACTAGAGTCACAGACAGTTGTGAGCCACCAAACCTGGGCCTGGGTCTTCTACACAGGCAATCAGTGCTCTTAGGTGCTGTCGTGTCTCCCATGAAGCTGTCTCTCTCTCTCTCTCTCTCTCTCTCTCTCTCTCTCTCTCTGTGTGTGTGTGTGTGTGTGTGTGTGTGTGTGAGAGAGAGAGAGAGAGAGAGAGAGAGAGAGACAGAAACAGAGACAGAGACGGAGGAAGAGGAAAAGAGGGGGAGAGAGAGAGAGATTGATGGTTTCACATTTCAAACCTAGAGTTAAATGCAGGATAGACAAGTGCTCTCTACCCTTCAGCTTTGTCCCCATCCTCTAAGACTCCTTTTTTTCCCCGGTGAAAGCTGGAAGTTCCCCTTGGAAGATGGTCAAGACAGGGGCCATTCATGAGGACAGAAAGAAGTCAGCAGACAGGCCATGGTAGGAGCTAGAAAAGACCCTGGTTCCTCAGCTTCAGTAAAAAGGATGAGGCCTGGCCTCCTCCAAGTAGAGTAACCTTGGGGACTGCAGCGGTATCAGTGGGAGTCTGACTAGAGCCTGCAACGTTGACACCCCTGCAATGTCTCTGCAGACCCTGAGGTCACCTCCTGGGAGGAGGTCAGGAAGCACCCCCCCCCATGTTTTCCACATTGAAAGCCACACTGAAACGAGAATACACTCCAGTTCCACGGTAGGGACAGTCAAAACTGAACAGGGGCTTTTTTTTTTTTTTTTTAAACTATCGTGGGTAGGACCAGGGTATGTGCTTTGAGGCGCAGGAGGGGCTGACAGTTGGCCCTTCTCTGCCTGGCCAGTGTGTATAGGACTTTGTCTCATGACAAAGTTTAGGGAGCTGAAAGGTTAGGTTTCGAACTCCTGGAGGTGGGTGTCGCAGAAAAGCGGCTCCCAAGACAAGTGGGGGACTCCATTAGAGGAATTTTCTTTAACTGAGAGAGCATTTACCTTTAAATCCACACCTCCCAGGCAACCCTGGTGCTTCTAGTCCACTAAAGAACCAGAGCTTTTCCTAAAGAAATGCCAATCACAACACGTGTGGCGTGCGCTGCACCTGGCCCCGGTTATGAACCAGAGCTGCAGACCTGATTGTGAACCGCTGCTGGGCGGGAACCACAAACCGCCCGGAAGGCAAGAGGAAAATCAGATGTGGCAGAAGCTGAGCAGTTCTCTCCTCCCAGACATTAATCCCGAGAGGGCAGAGAAAAGCGGCCCAGGACAAAGGCGGTTATGCGGGCCTTATTTATAACTGACCTGGGGAGGGAGGCCAGCCAAGCCCCACCACGAGGCCGGCTCGTAAATCCAGGAACCATGCGGCAGCTGCAGCCGCTGCTGCAGCCGCAGCCGCAGCCGCGCGTGGCAGTTGCCTCCCTCCCAATCCGCTGCGCAGGCTTCGGTAGCTCCGGGGGTGGGTGAGTGGGAGTGAGCCAAGAACCTACCATCCAAGTTGACTGTGGAACTTTTGGTGACTTCACTGTCTTCGTCTTTGACCCTCCAGCATCTCCTGGCAGGAGAAGAGGAATTGGTGAAGATGTTTGAAAAGCCTCCTGGGGCGTCCAGGGTGATTCTTCCAAACCAGGAATTTGGACCGGAGCCGATAACGCAGAAACATAACACAGGCAGGGGAGTTTCAAAACAGCCAGCAGAGGCTTCGACACTGACGTCCTCCGGGGAGAATCTTCTAGGACCTCGACCCTCCGGGGACATTTTCTCTTCTCCCCTCCAGTGATTTATCAGGGGCCTGAACTTCCTGGGAGTATAGTATGGTCGAGAGATGAGGCAATTGATCTGGCCCTGGGCAAATGGTGTACTGAGCATTTTTCCAGGCAGGGCTTGAGACGGAGGGCGTGGTGAGACTGCTTCTGCCTCCGTGCTGGATGGCCTTGGGTAAGTTAAATACTCTGGGCCGGTTGTCTGCGAGCTCTGCGGGAAGAGGCTCTGGACTCACAGGGACTTAAGGTTCAGACACTGTTCCCCGCTTCACCGCGGGGACAGGCTCGAACCTAGGCAGGGCAGCGTCCTCTCCCACCACATTTCACACTGGAGGCCACCTGGGTACCATCCATCTCACAACTCAAGGTCTTGACATCAGGAGGGCGACACCCATGGGGGCCTCACTGTGGCCTGCAGCCCCGCCCCTGTGAAATGAGTGTTGCAGCTGTGAAGGCAAAGGCTCACCAGGAAGCGAGCTGCTCAGGGATGAAGAGGACTTGTGAGTGGGCCTCTGTCCCCTGTGCTGATGGAAGTCACCAGAAACCTCAACAGGCCTGTTCTATCTGATAAAGGGGGACTCCTCTACAGGCCTGCCGGATGCCCAAGTGATGGCCACTCCATACAAGCCGACCAAGAAAGAATGTGTGAGCGGTGAAATGTAGCTGTCGTTGGGGGGGGGGGGTGATTCTATACTTAACCTGTTTCCCTAGGGTATCTCGGGGATTTGAGTGGCACAGCCCTCTCTGGCCTCTGAGTGCACTCCACAGCTCGCCTTAAGTTGCATGTGGCAGGGACCCGGATGGTTATCTGCTCTGACCTCCCCAGGGGAGCAGGGTAGTTTGCAAGGAGTTCACACAGAGGCCTGAGGGCGGGTGTTTCTGGCAGATAGCGAGGACACGTGGGCACCAACGAGGACAGCTGGCACACTCGGGCAGGGCTGGGGCTCGGGCGCCAGGGGGCGCCCCACTCCTCTGCTTCCCCCAGTCTGGGAGCCCACTGCCTCATTGGCAGCAAATTTGTCACCAATAGGAGTTGCCATACTACGGGGTATCTGTGGCTGACTTAGTTGTCTCTCGGAATCCATTTCCCAGCTTCCTGCGAAATCCTGGCTGTCCCCTGGGGTCCCCAACTCCTCTACTTTGTCTCTGAAGTTAGGATCCTGGGGACAAGACAGCATGCATATTTAGCCACAAAGCGATAGGCCGGCAGCCTCCCCAGTCACCCCAACAGCTGAAGGTCCTCCTGTGAAGCCCGAGAGGAAACCATCAGGCCTAGCTTTTCCCAGTCCATGCGCACAAAGTTCCTGGAACAGCTCCACAGAGATTCACAGCGGGCAGATGCCTCCACACCAGGGTGGGTGGGCGACCTGCAGCCCTATTCCTCTCCAGAGCTCAGCCTGGGCACAAAGATGCCCTGGGCCCAGGCCCAGGCAGCTACTCCCCCCAATAGGCAATTTTCTCTTGGTTTTGTTTTAGAGGTTCCTGCTGTGACCTACCAGCTGGGAGCGCACAGAGGAAGGAGGGGGAAGGAGACCTGAGGGGCACACCTGTTGTGGAGAGGATAGACTGTGGTCAGCATGTGTGTGTGGCCACGTTTCCAGCCAGCAGCCCTGCTCCAACTCCCGACAGATCAACTTCTCAAAGCCATTTGTAGCCCCTTCACTCCCAGGCTTTTGAGAAAATCTCTTCCCAGCCCTGGTCCCCTTTGGACTTCCTGGTCTACCCTCCTCCTAGTCCAAGGGAAGATGCCTGCTCTGAGCTGCTGGCCCCGTTGGAACTTTTAGGAATAAGGTGGTAACCCAGCTGAGACAACTAAGGTTTCTGAGCTTGGAGGGCTCTGCCAGCCCTCCTGCGGTCTTCAGAGCAGAGGTTACCACTTCCTGGACTAGCTGGGACTCCCCTAGGGCAGCTGCTGCCTCTGCAGCCTTAGGTGGACAAGGCTGTCCCCAGCAGGGAGCGTCTGGAAGGGCCCCCGGGCATGCTCTTCAACAGCCAGCCCAGAGAAGTGGCCAAAGGAACCCAATGGCCCTGGTGTCTCACATTACAGAGGGACTGCTGGGAAGCCCCAAAGCCCTGTGGTGGTCACGACCATGTCCTATTTTGTCTGTCCCTATTTTGTCGTGTGACCATAGGCAAGCCTGGACCCCCCCCCCCCCGAGAGGGGGTGGCTGGTTCCACACTGTAATATAGGTGACAGTCTACCTCACAGACTGCACAAAGAGCTCCAGAGCCTATTGACCTTCCACCCAAGCACTGTGTGGGAGCTGCTGCCAACACCAGGACCTTGTTCCTTCAGTGGCTCCTGAGCAAGTTCTTCTGCCTTCTCTTCTCTGGGCTTCAGAGACCCACAGTGACACAATCATTTCCCCCGGGCTATGCCAGCAGCCTGAGGTAGAGCTTCCAGGGTGGGGCTTGGTTAATCGGGGCTGCCCTCAGGATGTGACTTCACCTGTAGCCTGGATCCCTGCTTTGCCAGGCATTGGCTGGGCCACCCTGGGCAAGTCACTACCCATTTCTGGGGTCCTGCCTTCAGGAAATGGAGCCTGGGTTTGGGATTCTAGGTTCATCTTGTGAAACAGCTCACTGAACTGCTCCCAGCCCTATGTTGCCCAAGAAGGATGCAGGACAGATGCTGGCAGAGAGAACTGTGACTTCCCCAAAGATGGAGAACCACACTCAGTCCCCTGGACAGCTCTAAAGGAGCTAAGCATCTCTGGGTTAAGATCAACAGGAACAGGGAACACAGCCATCAGCTGTGTCCTCTAGAGATGGTACAGGCTTTCCTAAAGCGATGAGAAAGATTCCATCCAGGCCCTGAGCACCGTAGGGCTGTGCTTGTCTATCCACCCATCTCTTCTTTGTAACTGTGCATGCGTGTATGGGGGGGCGGGGGATGGGGGTGTTACACTCTCTCAGGATGGCCTCCAGGGGGGTGGTGGTTTCGAATTTCCAGCTTCCATCTCATCCATCCAGGGCTCCTCCTGGTCCAGAAGGGAAGGCATCCAGGTCATATAGAGGCCAGGGCAGAGCTGAATGGGATCCAGACTGCCTGGGGATTAACATTGTCCCAACACGGGCCACTGGCCAGCTTCACATCTGCAGAGACAGGATGGAACCCCCAGGCTGGGAGGTCTCTCGGCAGGAGGCCTGTGTGAGGGAATGCTTGCCGGCTGTTCCCACCCCCCCACCCCGTGTGCTGGCGTCCTTATCGCTCTGCTTCTTGAACTTTCCAAAGATCTCAGAGTTAGAGACAGGTCACCACCCGCTTCACAACTCAGCGCCTGAAGCCCATGGTCGGAGCCTGTGCTGTTTGCTGGCATGTACTTTGTGCCGGGTGTTCAACATGTGTGCTCTCCTTCCTACTGGGCAAACACCCCGTGGTGTTACCTCTGTTCTTACAAAGATGGGGAACCGGAGCTGCAGAGAGCTTAGGTGTTCTTTCTCTCCCCCCCCCTCCCCCAGAGCCACGGCCCAGCCTGGAGAACAGGAGGGGAGTGGGGGAAGACACAGGCCTCACACATGTGCCTTCAGCATGGAGAGGGCCAGCTGGGACACACATTCCCCTGAACACAAGGCTCCAGCAAGGAGAAGAGCACAGCCTCGCCTGTCGAACCTCAATGCCGAAAGGACCCAGGAAACAGATATCCACTCCCAAGAGCACTCTCGCTTACCTGTGTGCAGAGAGACAGCCAAGGAGGGAAGCCCTGGCCAGGGACGGAAGCCCAGAGCTCTGGAGGGGCGTGAGGTGGAAGGGGGAATCGGTGTTCCTGATAGAAAAGGAACTGCCTGAACCCTAGGGCCAGAGCTCAGAGGGGCTGGGTCCTAAGAAGATTCAGCCACACTGGCCAGGTCAAACATTAAGGATTGACACCGTTTGGCCAGCACCAGGGAGCGGTAGAGGGATTCAGCAAGGATGCTGAGCGCAAGGAAGCTCGGTGCAAACCAGTGGGGGGGGGGGGGGGGAGGCGGGCAGGCTGTGGCCAGACCACCGGGACTCTAAGGGATGGAAAGGCCCGGAGAAGGCAGTGGCTACGCGGGAGGGAGAACCAGGCTGACTAGATGAGATAAAACAGGGACAGCGCTAGGTCCAGGACAGCAGCAGTGTGGAATTAGGAGCCTGACAGGAGTGTGCTCTGGTGAGTGAGGCCTTCGCGGATGGAGGTTCGGGTTCAGGAACCGAGCAGAACGCCCAGGCAGCTGAGAGCGAAGCTGGGCTTGTGGCCCAGACACCCCAGGAGGACAGAAGGACCAGGGGAGGCAGGGAAGTCACACACAGGCCCAGCGAGTGAGTACGGAGCTGGGGTCAGCACGGACAGACGCTTCCGAAGTTAGCCAGAGAGAAGAGGGAGCAGGAGGGCGCCGCCTCCAGATCGCCTCGGGAGGCTCTGCGACCGGAGGATGCCGGTCTCCGCGGGCAGAGGGGCGCGGGCCGCGCGCAGCCGGCTCTCATTAGCGCGGGCCGCGGGCTAATCAATCCCAGGCGGGGGCTCCCGGGCCGAGTCCGCATCATGGAAACTGGCCGCGCGCCCGGCGGAGCGAACGAGGCCGTCGGCGGGGCCGGGCCGGGCGGGCGCCTCTCCGTCGAGGGCGCGGGCGGAGGCGGGTCGCAGGGCCCGGGGCGGGGCTCAGCCACCCCGCGTCCTTCCTGGAGCCGACGGGGGGTCGCGGGGGTCGTGGCCGGGCCTGCAGGGCCCCGGACGGGGTCGATCCAGGCTAGGCCCGGGCTAGGCCGCTTCTCTCCGGGACCCCGGGGTCGTCTCTGGCTGAGAGCGGACGCCCCGATCCCCGCTGCCCGCGACCTCCCGGTGCCCGGGCCAGGGCGAGAGGCCTCCTGGAGCGGCTCCAGCCTGCGGCCCCGACCCCGGGGCGGTGCAGCTCTGGCCCGGACGCGGCCCACGGAGGCCTCTGGCGGAGGAGGCTGGAAAAGAGGCCAGGCGGCGGGAAAGGGGGATGATTCATCCCCGGGAGCCCGAATCGGAAACACCGCAATCTGGGAACAGCCTTGCCTGGGCCGACGAGAGATCCGGGAGGACAGCCCGTCCGGGGAGGATCTGCGTCCGGCACTGGCAGTCCCCTGCCTCCAGCCCTGGTTCTAGCCCGGCCGTGGGGGGGAGGGGGAGGCCTCTTCTGGAGGAGTGGAAAAGAATCCTGGACAAAGTCGGTCGCTGCCTCCTCTGCTCTGACTGGCTGGTCTCGGCCAGAGCGGTCTTCCCAGAGTCTAGCTCAAGTCTCTCCTGCTGCAGCTCCAGTGCTAGCTGAGGAAGCCTGCAAGGAGGGGGCGAGCGAGGAGAAGCCGGAGTCAGAGACACCCCCGGCGGCCCTCGCTGCGGTACGTAAAGCGCAGTAGGGGGGAGGTGGGGCGGGCGCGCAAGACCGGCAGCCGCGGGGCGGTCCGAGCGCCCCCTCCCCTGGTCACTTCGGGGCGGCCACGTGCGGGGGTGGGGTCCAGCCCGGGAGGTACTTACCCCGGCCGCGGTTTCGGGAGGAAAAGGGGTGCTCGCGCGGGCGGCTGGGACGCACGCAGGCTGCAGGGGCCCCGCAGCCCCGGCTGCACCCGAGCCCCGCAGCCCCCTCCCTGCGCTCCGCCCGCCGGCCCGGCCAACGCTGGCTCCCAGCTCCGCTGCGGAAAACCCAAGCGGGGGCGGCTCCCTGCCTTGCGGCCGCGGGAAAATCCGGGGGTGGCCGCCAGGGATCTCCGAGCGGCCGGCCGAGGCGGCCCCGCGCGTCCCTCCCCCGGAGCCCGGCCCGTCGGGTCAGTGTCAGCCTCACCGCTTGTCCCCGCAGAGCACCCGGACGAGCGCGGGATGACGGCCGGGAGCCCCGGAGACGGCAGTGCGCGCAGGAGCCCCGAGGGCCGCGTCTCCCGCCTGGGCCGGCGCCTGGGCCGGCGCCGGAGACCGCGCTCCCCGCCAGAGCCGCTGCGGGTGCGGGCACGGCTGCGGCTGCGCTCGCCGTCGGGGGCGTTCGCGGCGCTGGGCGCGCTCGTGGTGCTGGTGGGCATGGGCATCGCCGTGGCGGGCTACTGGCCGGGCCGCGCCGCCCACGCCCACGTCCCGAGGACCGGCCGCGCGCACGGGCCTCACGAGCGCCTGCGGCTGCTGGGGCCGGTAATCATGGGCGTCGGCCTGTTCGTGTTCATCTGTGCCAACACTCTGCTCTACGAGAACAGGGACCTGGAGACGCGGCGGCTCCGCCGGGGCGTGCTGAGGGCACAAGCGCTGCGGCCACCCGACGGCCCCAGCTGGGATGCACTGCTGCCCAGTCCGGCGCATGGGTCCCCGGGCACCGTCGCGGAGCCCGAGACTTGGGACTTGGCCCCGAGGCGGGGTCCCTCGCCAGTGCCGTCGGTGCGCAGCCTGCGGTCTGAGCCTGCCAATCCTCGCTCGGGGTTGCCCGCGCTGCTCCACAGCTACCCGTTGAAGGGTCCGGGACTACCACCACCCTGGGGTCCCCGGACTCAGACTGGCCACGTGATCATCACGGTGCAGCCCTCTGGTTCCTGCATTGAGCACTCCAAGTCTCTGGACCTGGGCCTGGGGGAGCTCCTCCTAGGGGCCCCAGCAGCTCGGGACTGTGCCCACCGAAGTTGGCCACGGCTGGACAGACTTAGTCTGGGAGGCTATGCCAAATTAGAAGGGGACTTGGGGAGCCGAGTCTGAGGGGCAGGGGATAACCTGCTATATGAGGCTAACATCGTGGACCATGGACCAGGACAACAGAAGTCCAGCGTCCACTGGCTGCTTCTGTCACTTCTGAGGCTAGGATGGATGCTGTGGTGCCAGCAGCCACTCAGGCTCCTGACCTGCATGCATAGAGCAGTGCCAGCTGCACCGGGCTAGCCTCAGGGCATGTGTTAATGTGGACACCAGCATGATTCAGCCTCAGGAATTTCTTCAGCCCATGTGGCCTTAGCCCGGACAGGTACCCGAGGGGCTGCAGGCTAGGCCAAGAGCATCCAGAGATGCGCCGGTACCTTGGCAAACTCAACAGTGGTAGGTTGGGCTGCCTCAGGCTGGGACAGGCTCCCTCCAAGGTGGCAGTGGTGATGGAGGTGGGACCTGCCCGGGGAAGGTGGGCAGTGACGTGGAATGGAGACCCTCTGCGGCTGTGTGGGGCAGCGACTGCACCTCTCACTGCTACCACTTCAGGCCCATTCTTCCTCGAGCCATGTGGGCTGTCCCAGTCTGGCTAACCGCTGCCAGTGCCCGGCCCCTGGGCTCACTGCTCCCGGGAGACAGGTCCGGCTCACTTTTTCTGGCCCGTGTGGCAAGCCTGCCCCAGTTGGCAGAGGGCGTCTGCCAGTTCTCAGCAATTCCCTCCACAGCCCGGAGCTGCACTCTGGCCAGTGTGGGGGGCTGACTGTACACGGCAGCTCCCCTTCACCTTTCCCGGCCCACGTACCCCCGGCCCCCCCCCACGCTTTTGTAAGAAGAAATTTTAAAGTGGATCAATCCTCACAGTCAGGTCTTTTTTTTTTTTTTTTTTTCATGTTTATTGAAAAATGCCATACAAGAAGCAAGACCAAACACTTAACCTAAAACACTACAGCCACACCTGTCACTGGGAAAGCCGCAGACAGCAGGCCTGATTACTGCCTATCTATCTCACCGAAGGGTTTTCAGTTGGACTCTGCTGCCATAGTTCCTATTTTGTCAAATGTAAACAACTACTTGATATGATTCATAATTTTTAAAAAATTTACAAAGCTCCTTCATTTTTGTCATCAAAATAATAGATCTAAGAGAGATTTGTAAAAACAACCAGCCCAGGGCTTCTATTTCCCATGAGCATTGGGGGCGCTGGCTAGGCCAGAACTCCAGCTCCATTTCTTAAGGTGGGCCACAGCCCCCCAACCCCAGCTGCTCAGCATCCCCCAGAATACACTGCTGGCCTGAGGGAGGGTCCCTGGGGTTAGCCTCCTTGGGCCCTCAGCTTAGGAATATAGGGCTTGCTTTGTGGGTGGGTGGAAGAGATCTCATTGGTTTGAAGGAAATCTACTTCTGAAGTAAAAATAAAACTGCAGTTGGGTTTGTTACTGTGGTGTGCCTGAGTCACTTTGGGAAAATTCCTGCCAATCCCTGACCCTGGAGATGGGCCTCTCCTCCCCCCTCATTACTTCTACCTGGACAGAGTTTGTTCTTCACACCAACTGCAGAAAGAAAGAAAAAAAGCCAAACAATTACCATATCCCAAGGTCTGTTGCCAGAGCCAGCAAAGGAGGGGGAGGAGGTCTGGAGGGATGTCAGAAGTCTGGTCTCATTTCCAGACAAAGGCAGCAGAGAGGAGCAGGGGTCAGGTACCCAGGTGTGAGGTCCTGATGGGGGATAGTGCTGAGCCCAGTGCCCCTCTCCTCCTGGGTCTCAGAGCTGGAGCCTATGCTAACTCCACTCCCTAGCACATCCAACCCTGTATCAGTCTGCCAGTTTGCTTCTGGGAGTGGAACCCAAGCCTGTCTGTATCCCTTAAAGCAAGCTGCCGTTGGTAACGGTCTCATGGGAGCTAAAAAAAAAAAATACACACTCAAAACCAGTTCAAAGTTGCTGAGTTCGTCTAAAGCACATCCAGCCAGGAGGCCAGAGACTGCTGTGGCTTCCTTCCTTACGCTTGCTCACTGCTCTTCAGCCCTCAGCCACAGCTGCCAGAGACCCGCTGTCAACCCTCATGAGGTTCATTTCTAGCCTAGAATTAGGAATCTAAGAAGCTTCCAGGCAAATCTGTTTGTACAAAGTAAGCTGGAGGATTTCTCAGGCCCTATTGGGGGGGGGGTGAGTCCAAATTCTCACCACCAATTGGGGACATCAGGCTCCCTTTTCAAAACCAGTATTAAAAAAAAAAAAGGAAACTAAATCCAAAACCCACAATAAAGTTCCCCAAACCTGACAGCCTTCTCAGGCAAGGGGGGGGGGGTGCTGCTGAGTAGAGTTGGTTCACTCCAACCCCAGCCAGGCAGGGCTGACCACCAGGAGGTAAAATACCCTTGTTCCTGGAGGACATCCTCAGGCAGCTGCCTGTCAAGGGAAGAAAGGTCAGAACACACCCTCTTCCCTGAGCCACATGCCTTACCATGACAGGTAGGAGGAGGCCCAGTAGATGCCTCTTAGTGGGGTCCAACTGAGGTAAAGGCACCACTCCCCTGGGTGAAGTGCACTCTTGAACAAGACCTGATTTTTAAAAGCTCATTAACTTTTCTTCCCCAAACTACAGCTAAAAATGTTCCACTGGCACTTTTAGCCAAAAGTGCCTAATTTTCCATGAGTTTTAGTCTCCTGAGATGGGAGCTGGGGAACACTTGGCGAAGCTGCTGCTTCTGATGAGGGTCTGATGAGGGCAGGCCAGCTGAGGAGGTGAAGGCCACAGATGCATTCAAATGTTCACAGTATTAGCTCTACCCGAAGCAACTGATGTCTCTGACCTAAAGCTCCAAACACAAAAGGGGTGGGGGAGGTGTGACAGCACATGCTCAGCTGAGGTCTCCGCAAATGCCCTGCAAAGGGATGTCATGTCTCTGGGGTCTCTGACCCAGGTATATGTCCTGACTGACATTCACTGGTACATGAAGTTTCTGTGTCATCCAGAGGGTGTGAAGCTGGAGGAGGAGCAGGAGGTCCCACGAGCTGGCTCTGGCCTCTAACGGCTGACAGGTTCTCTGGAGGGTTTTGGAGAAGTCTATGGATCCTGTCAGGGTCTAAGTTGGAATTGAGTGAGGAGAGGCAAGGCTGAGTGAGGTGTTACAAACTACCCCATTTAAAAAAAAAAAAAAAAAAAAAAAAAGTCTTAAAAACAGTTCATAGACTGAAAAGTTGACAATTTCTGTATCACAATATAGAAAGCATCTGTGGCATCTAGAAGAGTCTCAATATAAATTCCAAATAGAAAATGAAGTTGGTTTTCTGTGGTGTGGAACAGTCTTGAAAGTCTGAAGTCTGACTGTTGCAGGCTGGTTTCTTTACGATATGCTGGTTTCTCTGGGGTGGGGGAGGGTGGGGATGGGGCTGTCCCTAGAGGAAAAAAAGCACGAGTTTGAACCCCAAAAGGAGAAAGCATCCAGTACCAGCAGCAGCAGACTCTTCTGGCTGTGATGTGGTGATCTGCACTGGCCGTCCTGCCCAGCGTTTGCTTTAGGCATTCATCTTTCTGGGTTCCCGCATGCCCAGCTATCTAGCCTGGCCCCAGGGCTCTAGACTTCTCAACCCCCTATGTGTCCTTCCGGAAGCCTTGCCTTGTTCTTCACAGCTTTGCTCTCTAGCCCTCCCAGGTTCTAGCCCACAGATCCTGGAGTTGCCAAGGGCAAATAAACAAGGTAGAGGATAGCAGGGGACTTCAGAAGCAGGTGACAGTTCAGTTCAGACCCAAGTTTGAGGTAACCCCCACTCCACCCAGGGATGCTGCCACATTAAGGCAGGAGGACACATACACCTGGCCACGCAGTTAACAACAGCCTCTCCCTTTACTTTATTGAGTTCCAGTGTGGACATCCCTTGGGGTCAGGGGCTCCCCAAGTGTCAGGACTTCCTGAGACCTCTCTCTGACTGAGATGACAGCATCCCCCATCCCAGCACAAACACCCTTACCTGAGCTCACTCCTCAGAGATCTCGGTCTCTTGGTGGACGACCACCTTGGTCACTGACATGTCTGGGTGCTGTTCCTTGGCCTCCTTGATGGCTTGTACAAGGACCTATGAAAGACAGAGACAAAGCTGGTCAGGCAAAGAGCAACCCAGTTGGTGAAGGAAGCCTGGGGCATTTCTGTGATGATGGCGGCGACAGCATGGCACACCGCACAGCCCAAGTAGATCGGCACCTTTCTCTGCCCTGCCCTGCCCTGTCCTGTGCTGCAGAGGGAGGCTACTAGACTCAGAGTACAAAGGCAGGGAAGGGTAGAGGTTTTCTTCAGAGAAACAGGCAACCTCAGGAGTGAGAGGATTCGTTCAGGTGGTGAATTCAGAGCACACACCGTGTTCAGTATGGGAACAGGGAGGCCAGGCCAGGAAGATGAGGGAGCACCCAGCTTTTAAAAAGGAAGATGTGCTTTGGCAAATGTGGGAGGAAGGCAGGAAGACAGGCAGGCAGGCTGACCATGGGATGTGAGGCACTGACGTAGACATAATTTCTTTACTTAATCTTCACAACTGAGCACGTCAGGGATCTGCTGTGAGTGCCTTCCCTGCCTTTGTACAGATTTTGTGGAACTTGTCACAGCTGGGAGGCAACCTGGCTTTTAAATCTGATTCTCTCCTTTGTCACATAGTCCCTTAGTTCCCTTAGGTTCCAGCTGGAGCCCCTGGAGGAGTTCAGGTCACTGTGATAGCTGATAGCCTGTTAGAACTATTTGCCTGAAGGAACCTAAGGACACTCTCCAGCCAATCAATGGGGGTAGACCACAACTTCTGTCATCTAGATTTCCACAAAATCTGCTTTCTCTGCTGGCCCCTGTTCCTCTTCCCTGGCCCAGCTGCTCCGCTCTGGGCCCAGCTCAAGCCCTCTCCCTGGGGGCTCCGCCCCCTCTAAGAAAGCCTGGTCTACGCTGCTTTTCTCATAGTCCTTCCTAAACTATATCACACCTCCTCCCTCCCAGAGCCTTCGGTTCCTGGAAGAAACAAGGGTCCCTGGAGCTCTCTCTGTGCCATTGAGTATCACTACATCAACTCTGACCCAGGGGATCTTCATTTTATAAGGTAAAGGCACAGCTCAAAGTTGCTAAAGGGTGTGCACAACAGCAAAGGGCAGAGTTAAGATTCAGGCCTGCTCCACTCCAAATACCTTCTATCCACAGCTTCTGCTGTCAGAGAGCACAGGTAACACATAGCAGGGCTCAAATCCTAAGCTTCGGGCTGGCAGCAGGAAGGACCCACTGAGCACAGCATCCAGGCCACAGGGCCCTACTTGGGCTTCTGGCCTTGTCTCTGGGAGTCTGAGCACAATATGCACAGCACTGAGTCCCAGCCCTGCAGCCCCTCTTGCTGCTCTTTGAGCACTCCAACAGAGGCCAGCGCTGCTCGCTTGGACAGGTCTGCCCCTCCCCCTCAACAGCTTCACTGTCCTAACAGCACCCAGAAGAGAATTGGGGACATTACATCTGACCTTATTATTTGCTAATTGCTTGTAGCACACAATTAGCATCTAATTAACATAGAATTTTAGCACCCAGAAAGGCCAAGAATTATCTAGATCAACCCACTCTCTTTTAGAGAGAAAAACATCAGATGTAAAGTGATCTACCCAAGGTCACACAGCACGCTGGTGCCAGATCCAGGATACAGAATGAGTTCCACATCTCCTGGTGTCTTACCCATCTGCTGCTATCTGCTACTGTGCACTCTGGGTCAGGGACAGTGCCTCCCCTTTGTTTCTGTGTCAACACCACCCCAGCTTGGGATCCATGGACTTGGAGCCCATGTGCACCCGTCATCTCCTACACACACACACACACACACACACACACACACACACACACACACACGGTCTTACTGTGTAGCTCAGGCTGGCTGTGGTGAACTTCCTGAGTGTTGGGATTACAGGTGTGGTCACCATGCACATGCCTGCCTGTCTACCCCACAACAGCCCCTCCCAAGAGCTAAAGCAGCTGTCTGAAGATGCTGCTGTGCCCATCAAGTCCCCTGCTGCATTCTCACCTGATCGTGGTCAATATCTGCATCTCCCGTGATCACAATTCTCTTCTCGATCCGGGTCTCAGAAATCCCACCTTTTACAGTCTGTAACCAAAGGAAGAGGCCATGTGAAAGCCATGTAAGCCGGAAAGAAATGCAGGACAGCCCAGACGGTTAAAAGCTCCCTTCAAGCGTCCAGCTTGTTTGTTTGCTATCATGGGAATGTAGCTCAGGCTGAGCACCATGATGCTGGCACTAGCCAGGAGAGCCTTGTACCACATCTCAGCTTGGAAGGGCCTGCCAGCAGGAGGCCCTGGCAGGCCCACACTCCCCCACCTTGGGCTACTAGACTCTTCAGCACACAGAACAAAAAGGCACAGTTCATTATTCACTTTCTTTTTTTTTTTTTTTTTTTTTTTTTTTTTTTCCTTCTTCCCAAATACTCCCAGAAACCCAGAAGGAAGAGAAGCATCCTTTTTGTTCTTCTGTATTTTTACTTGGTTATCTTCAGCTCTAAACTGGGGCCTCCTATTTTAAAGTACTTCACATTATTAATGTCAAAAGAGTCTCAAAGAATCTCAAGTGAGGACAAATAAAGAAAGCCAAATGTAGACGAAATAGCTGGCTTGTTATCATCTGTGTCTTATGATCAAGCATGGTCAAATTTTCTTCTTTCTTTTTTCTAAGTTTCTTATCATAACTATTTGCAGGTCAGGCGTGGTGGAACACACCTGTAGTCCCAGCACTTCTGAGCGTGAGCCAGCACTTGTGAATTCCAGGTCAGCCTGGACTACATAGTGAGTTTCAGGCTAGTACAGAGTGAGATGGAGAGAGAGAGAGAGACAGACAGAGAGAGAGAGGGGGAGAGAGAGAGAGAGAAAGGAGGAGAGGGAGGGAAAGGAAGAGAGGAAGGAAGGAAGGGAAGAAGGAAAGGCATTTTTTCTAGTGCTACAGCAAACATGGACTGCCTGATTTCCAGAGGATAATTCGGATTTTTGGCATTTTGTCCCCAATGTTCCCTATAAATTGGTCCTAGTGATTTGAGCCTTTCAGGTCTAAACTATGGTTCCCACGTGTCAGGATGCAACGATGATTCTAGCTCAGAAGATATGGTTGTACCATATCAATAAGCTCTGTCCTTACCATGTAGCTGTGTGTACCTCCGTGTGCCTGTGTGCATATTGAGAATGGAGCCCACAGCTTGTGCACTGCAGGGAGGAGCTCCCCACTGAGCTATACCCCAAGCTGACATTTAGACTTTGCCCACAGCATGATGGACAGATGTGTAATGAGAATGCCTGACTATATGTGGCTTTCCCAGGTGGATTCTGGCGATGGCATCAGGTCTTTCCACCTGGGACACAGCTGAGAGCCTTAGCTCATATTGGTCTCCTCCATCTAGGGTATAGCAGACAGCTCAGCATGCCACTGGAAGCTGTTACCTTGGTAATCTGAGTGGTGGTTGTGCTGCTCGTGGTCTCAGATGTGATGGTCTGAGCAGTCAGCAAGACTCCAGGATCCAAGTCCCCATTGCTGTCCTCTGTCTGCAGAAGAAAGCACAAGTCATCAGCCTTCAGGAGGCCTTGGGGTGAGTCCCCCAGGTGCATGGATCTCCAGCTGTACACCCCACTTCAAACATCTGCTTCCCTTACAAAGACCTCTCAATGAAGAAGCAGAACCAGGCTCCTGGGAACAGGCTCCTTCTTAACAAGTTGGATGAGTGGGGCTGGAGAGAGGACTCATGGTGGCCAGGAGGAGTACTGGCTTCTCTTCCTGAGGATCTAGGTTTGATAGAGTTAGCCTTCCCTAGCAGCTCACAACCATCTGTAACTCCAATTCCAAGAGATCCAACATCCTCTTCCAACCTCCCTGGGCACCAGGCACACATGTGGTACACAGACATACATGCAGACAAAACACCCATACACATTAAACATAAAAGTTGAAGCTAGGTATAATGGCATACACCTTTAATCCCAGCACTCAGGAGGTAGATGGACCTTTGTGAATCTGAGACTGGCCTGGTCTACAGAGAGTTCTAAGATAGCCAGAACTATATAGTAAGACCCTGTCTCAAAAAGTTGAATGAAAATAGGTGTGGTGACACACACCTTTGATGCCAGCACTTGGGAGGCAGAGGCAGGCAGATTGCTGAGTTTGAGGCCAGCCTGGTCTATAATTTCTAGGATATCCAGGGCTATCCAGTGCAACCCTGTGCCCTCCCCCTTCCCAAATGCTGAGGAATACAAGTTCCTCAGCACTAGGTCAGTAACTGCAGTGGGTCTGAAAGAGGCAGGAGTGTGGTACAGCTAGAAGCTCCAAGCTACACAGGGGCAACATCCCACTGTTCACAGAGGGCCATGGAAACACCTTTAGTAAAGCCATGCTATGAAAGCCACAGAAGGGACAGAACTGTCTGAACTCCCAGGGCCACTGTGTTCTGACCACACCTGGTGCTCTTTACACACACTCATGCAGGAGAGGCATGGGCTTCTGGAAGCTGAGGACCGAGTGACCTACATCACAGAGTGAGACAGGAAAGCCTGTTTAAAGGGCAAGAGTCTCAGACTAGCTGCTGTGGAGATAGTTCTACCTCCA
The DNA here is from genome assembly GCF_943737965.1 of Phodopus roborovskii. Lineage (NCBI taxonomy): Eukaryota > Metazoa > Chordata > Mammalia > Rodentia > Cricetidae > Phodopus > Phodopus roborovskii. The sequence goes on from NW_026126448.1 coordinate 19,714,830, forward strand.
ACAACAGCCAGGAACTGAGCAAATGAGGCAGAAAGTGTCACTCATGAGAAAGAAGGACACATGCACAATAGACTTTAGTGACATCCCTGACAGCAAGCTATTATTGCCAGGGCTCCTCCTGTTGGAAGGGGCTCAAATTATTTTAAATGCCAGATTACACAACTAATCTACATAGGAATCAAACAAGGACTGAGGCTGCTCATTATGATTAGCAAGGAGCTAAAGAGATGTGACAGGGACCAGTGACAAATGTTATGAAAGGTATGTAGGCAGCTAGAGACACACAGGCTTCCACGACCAAGATAGAAGAAAACTGGACGAAGACAGAGTTTACCTAAGGCAAGTGCTTCCTAGAGCAGACTGGAAGCACTGGGCACCAATACCAGGGGCTAAGAGAACTGAAACTATTTTCGTAAAGGTGCTGCACCATATGTAAGTCACCAGAATAAGCAGGAGCTGTCAATTTCATTTTAAAAGGGCATGGTGCTGCTCAGACTGGCCTCCAATTCCAAGGCTCATGTAATTCTCCTGCCTCAACTCTTGAGTAATTGAGACCATACGTATGGATACTGTGACTGTCTTTATTTGTGAGCAGGAACACACTTCATCCAGATGAACAAACTCTGAGATACTGGGGGTAGGGGAGGATTAGGCTGAGTTCCCTCCACCAGAGGGAATGTGACCGAGAGACCAGGAGTCCCAAGCACACTCCCTCATACCAGTGCACTGTTAGCTAGCCCACTAATATTTTCTCCTGCCCAGACTATTACTCTATGGAAGACTTAGACCCTACACATACTTTTTGCACTCCTCCTACGTGTCAAGCACAACATCTCAACACCTGAGTTAGAGACTCTTATATCCTCTTTGCGTTTGGGAAAACTGGGCTCTCAGGGAGGTTAAATTGCCTAAGGTTCTGTGGTTGATAGGTATTCAAATGTCACAGAATGGGAAAGAAACTAATGTTGGAAGACTAGAATTTAGGATTTGGCACAGTCGGTATCCAGCCGTGGCTTCAAGCTGGCTTCAAGCTGCCCATGTAGCCATGGCTAGACTTGAACTCATGGTTCTCTTGCCTCTGCTTCCCCACTTCTCTCTAGCTGGCTTCAAGTTCCCTTATGTAGCTGAGGATGGCCTTGAACCCCTCCAATCCTCCTGCCTCCACTTCTCATGTGCTTGGATTTTAGGCATGCACCACCACTCATATCATTTCTAGAAGGTGGCCCTGCCCACACATAGCATTGTGAATATCAAAACAAATTGAACAAGTGGGCATGCTTTGTAAACTGCTGCAAGGGGTTGGCAGGGGTGGTGCATGCCTTTAATCCCAGGCAGAGGCAGGCAGATCTCTGTGAACGGGGACTACACCGTGAGATGCTGTCTCAAAAACAAACAACATAAAAAACAACCAGAGGCTATAAATTTTCACAACAGGGAGGCTGACCCCAATCTCAGAGCTAAGCCTGTGACTGTTCCCACCTGCTGCCCACCCCATACTCTGTTCTTTGTCCCTGAGGGTGGAAGACAGAGGCACTATCATGGCCGTCCACTTCCATTTATCCACCCCCCTCAGGGAGTCTCCTTTCCTTCACCCTCTTACCAATGCTTCCTTAAAGACATCACGACACTGACAGTTACCAATAAACATCTGCTTACCCTGGAACCCAGGTGTTTATTCAAGTAACACATACATGGGGACGTGCAAGTGAATGTTCACCGCAGTACTAGTCCAGTTTGCCTAACATTGGAAAGAGCTCAGCTGTCCATCAAAAAGTGAAGAGATAAAAAATTGTGACTTAGGGGCCTGGGAGATAACTTAGCGTTTGCCATGAAACTTAAGACACAGGTTCTTATCCCAAGTAAATGCTGAGTGGGTGTGAAAGCCCACCTGTAAGAAAACAAAAGATGGTAAGACCAGTAAGCGTGGTGTAGTGGCCCTTGACTGTAATACGAGCACTTGGGAGGATGATGACGCTAGCCACAGTATACGTTATCTGGTGTGGTGGTCTGAAACAAAATGGCCCCCAAAGGGAGTGGCATTATTAGTGGGTGTGGCCTTGCTGGAGGAAGTGTGTCGCTGTGCAAGCAGGCTTTGAGGTCTCTTTTTCTCAAGCTTCGCTCAGTGTGACACAGTCTACTTCCTGATGTCTTCATATCAACATATAGCAGCTCCTTTTTCAGCCCCACGTCTACCAGCATGCTGCCATGCTCCCTGCCATGATGATAATGAACTGAACCTCTGAAACTTAAGCTGACACTGCAATTAAATGTTTTCCTTTATAAGAGTTTCCATAGTCATGATGTCTGTTCACAGCAATAGAAATCCTAACTAAAACACTTGGGAAGCTGTGTGTGTGTGTGTGTGTGTGTGTGTGTGTGTGTGTGAGAGAGAGAGAGAGAGAGAGAGAGAGACAGAGAGAGAGAGACAGAGAGAGATACAGAGAGAGACAAAGAGAGAGACAGAGAGAGAAAAAGAAAGAGAATGTGAATATATTTCTGGCCCTCCTGTTTCCACCTCTCAACATCATGCCTGGTTTATAAGGTTCTGATGGTTGAACCCAGGCCTTTGTGTATACTAGGCAAGTACTCTGTTGAAAGAGTTATACCCCAAGCCCAACACCCCTGCATTTTTTAAAAAATCCTGAGACAGGGACTCAGTTGCTCAGGTTGGCCTTGAACTCACAATTCTCAGACTTTAACCTGCTGAGTAGCTGGGATGATAGGCCTGCACTACCAGGCTTGGCTCCACTAACTTTTTAGTGTATATTCTACAAAGTTTTAAAACCTCAACATGAAGTTTAAATGGTGTGCAGTCAGCCTCCCTCCACTTCTGAGCAGTCTCATTCCAGTCTTGCTTATTTGTTGAGACAGGGTCTAAATAGTCTTGGCTGTTCTGGAACTCCCTATGTAGACCAGGCTGCCCTCAAACTCATATCGATCCACCTTCCTTAGTCTCTGAGTGCTGGAATTAAAGGTGTGTGATACCACACCTGGCCTCTATCTTATTTATTTATTTTTTTGCTTTCGAGACAGTCTCTCTGTGTAGCCCAGGCTGACGTCCAACTCACAGAGATCCTCATCTCTGCCTCCCCAGTGCTGGAACTAAGGGCCTGCGGCACCATGCCTGGCTTCTACATTTTCTTTTGAAATGGGATCTCTTACTGAACCTAGAACTCATCAATTTATATAGATAGACTGGGTGGCCAATGAGCTCTAGGGATCCTCCTGCCTCCTTCTCTCCCCCACATCCCTGCTGCACTGGGCACTGGGGATCTCTACCCAAGTCTTCATACTTGGACAGCAAGCTGTCTCCTCAGACCCTTTTTTTTTTTTTGTTTCAAGACAGGGTTTTTCTATGTAGTTTTGGAGCCTGTCCTGGAACTTGCTCAGTAGACCAGGCTGATCTTGAATTCCTGGCTCTGCCTCCCAAGTGCTGGGACTAAAGGTGTGTGCCACCACCACCGGGCTCAGACCCTTATTTTTAAATCTCCATCCAGAGAGAATATTGCTACCTAAGGCCATATCACCCATTGCTCTCACATACATGGCTACCTACACGCTCCCCTTTCTACCCACAAATAAAGATATGATTCCCATAATGTTCATTCACAAATTTCATGTAGACTAGTCCTCACCAAGAGCCACAGAGTACCTCAATAGGGGCTCCATAATTTATTTAACCATTTCCCTCAGTGAAGGCCATTTAAGTTGTTTCCATGGTGGTGACATGCAAAGATTAGTTCCTCTGAATATGCAAGTCATCTCCTTTCTCTTCCTCAGGTAATGGTATGTACAACCATGAAGCAATTTTTCTTTCCTTCCTCTTCGGTGCTTTCCCCTGCCAAGGCCTTCTTGATAGTTTTTTCTTTTCCTTCTATCTCTTTTGACTGACTGCCCCTTCTCTTCTCATTTCTGAAAGCTACACTTACTGCTGTTCTCACAATCATCTCCCCAGATCTGCCCTAGTCATAATCTTGTCTTCACGCCTGTCCCTACTTTAATACAGTCAACATGCAGCTTTAGGAGTCATTTTTAAAAGGCCGTTGCTTCAATGATGCTACTTTATCATCTACCAGTGAAAACCGTAAAGCAACTTGTCATGCAGCAAATTAAATTCCACACTGTAGATCACAAAGAGAGTGGAGGGGCGTGCACAAACCCTGACTGAACACCTGTGGAGAGGCTGGCACTTGGCAGATACCATCTCACCTACATTTCCTCAGCAGTAGTAGGTCATCCTGTCCCCAGGTAAGAGCCAGGGAATTGATAGGCTGGGGACTTGACTGAGGTTACCCATAAGTAGCTACCTGTTTTGGGGCACACAATGCTGTGTCTAACTGCAAAGCACACACTTTACCCTCCAAGCTTCCTAAGGGTGAAACATCATTCAGCTCATGGGGATGGGAAGACCAACTGAGAAGATCTTCAGTGTCCAACCAGAGCTACACGCTGCCCCTTTGCACTGGGCTCTACCAGTGAGTACACCCCCAGCTCCTTGAATTATCTGTTTACATTATTTAGGTTTCTGTATGGAACTTTCTAGTGTCTGATATTTGTTTATGTGGGTTTTCCCTTCGTTTTTCATTCCTGGTTGTTAATTTTTTTCCAGCCATGGTCTTTCAGGGTAGGCTGGGGGCTGGGAGGCCCAAATTCCCAATCAGCTAGCCTCCATTTCAAGCGTGGGAATTCTACCTGTGGGCCACCGTGTCTGGCTGTTGCTGTGCTTATTGCCAACCCTTCTCTCCTTACTAGAATGTTCCCTATAGAGGGTGGGAACCATCTATCTTTACACCACTGTAGGAGAAACTGCAGCCAGACTACCCAAGATGCAATCTTCCACCTCCCTCCCCCACTGCCTAGGCCAGCCCACATGAGCATGTGGCAGTCACTTCCTTCCTGAGCCAAACCTGCCTCTACACTCAGAGACTGCTGAAGGAGAGACACCTGACCCAGAGACACCAATGAGGGAAGGACAATGTAGCAGAGTCAGCCACCTGAGCCAATAGGACTTTAGGAGGGGTGTAAAAGGGTCTAACTTAGTAAACAAGTCTGCACACTCTGCTACATACTGACTCCCAGTGCTGAGTCTTCTCACCCCTCCCCCAAGGGGTGTTCAAGCAGCGTCACCTCCAACACAGCACTTTGATTTAACACAGAAAAGCTGGATAAACATGTTGTAGAGGATTAAATATTTGCCATCTGTGACTAATTAAAGAGAGAGAATTCGACAGAATGCAACTCTAACAAATCAAATTACCAAAAATGATGAACTTTCACTGTAATTAGGAAGTGGAAGACTTAAAAACTTCTGAACCCTCCCAATAATAGCACGACATAGATACTAACATCACAGGCAGGGCTGGTCAGGGCTTAATGACTTGTCCAAGTTAGGAAACAGAGGCGCAGAGCCAGTGCTCACGGTTATCTGCCGCAGGGCACACACTCGTCATCACACTGGAATAACTTTCCCAAATGACTAGGGTGGAAGGACATCAGACCTATGGCAATTTCACTTGCTCTTTGGTGTTGGGGAGTAAACTGGGGTTGCACACATGTCAAGTACAATGTTCTTCCACGGAGTTAAACACTCAGCCTTGACAGTTTGCATTTATTTCCTCTTTAAGACAAATTATTTTGAGAAAGGGTCTCATTAGCCCAGCCTAGCCTCATACTTATATAACTTCGAATGGCCCTAAACTCCTGATCCTTCTGTTTCTACATCCAACGTACTGGCATCACAGGTATGTACCTGCCACACCCAGTTTTAGTTTAACCTTTGTATATGTGTGTGCGCACATACAGGTGCAGCTGCACTTGTGTAGAGGTCAGAGGACGACAACAGGTCTCAGTCCTCAGGTACTCGGGCCCTCAAGCTTCCATCAGAAGAATCTGAAGCCCTTGTGCGTGTGACACAGTGCTTTACCAACTGAATCATCTTCCCAGCCCAAAGCAGACCCAACTTTATGTGTGGTCTTCATGCAAGGTGAGTACACTTATCAACTGAGCTGCCCGGATTCCCAGCCTTCAGCCCCGCTCACTGGGACATCCTCACTTAAGTCAGCAATCTTCAAAGAACTGTCCTAGAAAGCCTGATGTTACTCGCAGTAAGTGACTAGAACCTGAAGGAAGAAACCATTGATTTACTGTCTTCCGAGTGTCTTTGTCCTGGAGCATCAGTGTCTTACCTGGGCAGCCTCGTAGGTGATGGTCTTGGTCTCAGTGTGGACAATAGGGACATCTTTGGTTGGGATTTCACTTTTCACAGCATTGGCAGTATCTGAGATGGTGACAGTCTGAGTCTTTACCAAAGGAGGCTGCAGACAGTAAAGAAACAGAGTTGGCCAAACCTTCCTGCAGGCTGTAGGGAACTGAACCTCTGACACTGATCTGATCAAAGCGTTAGCTTGAGTCAAGCAAAGGTTAGAATCACTCTCCGAAGACACGATTCCCAAGAAGCCATGACAAGGTGTCACATCTTGAGAAGGGTATTAAAAAGCAGCATTACTGTAATTACTTTCATAAGCTTAATGGAAAATTATAACACCAGACAGTTTATGACCGGTGATATAAAACACTTTAGATCGACCTTCAGAATTTGAATATAAAATTATCTGCCAAGTAGAAATCACTTTCATTCGTCCTTGTGACTGTACATCATAATTAAGAAAACCAGGCACATTTCCCCTCTAAGTACAAAAGTACATGAAGCAGCAGAGGCCCTGGAACACATTTCCTTGGAATTCATTAACTTCTTTCAAATCAATGTCAGACATTCACTTTGGATTTACTGAGAAGATGTAGTATTTGGAAGACGAGAAAGAAGAAATAATCAGTTCTCCCACCACCTGGTGATTAATTTCAGAATTCCAAAAGAATGGACATTAGTGGAACGGCACAGGCCTTCTTGTCTTTTCTGTTCACCTTTCCCAGGATATCAATCACCCGGAAACTACCATTTGATTGCGATAGGTTAAGTGGCCATTCACCTCCATACAGAAGTTAGTGCCCAGATCACAGAATCCCCGATTGGGGGAGCAGTGGGGGTGGCGGGCTGCACAGTCTAGCAGTATAAATCTTCATTTAAAAATCGAATGTTAGTGAGGAGCACTGGGAAATCTCTGAGCATGCTCTCAGAGCCTTGAAGCCTCTTTCCCACAGGAGTCTCTGTAATTCATCTTTTGCCATAGCTCGTCCTTGCAAAAGGAAAGAGGAGCATACTTACACCAGCTCCACGAAGGTAAGTAGCTGGAGTTTACTCCTGAGAGTTTTGTTAAGTCATCAGAAGAAAAAACATGTCTAGTCCGAGTTAGTTCCTCTGACTGAGTTCTTTACAGCATCCAAGACTCCATTCACTTTTAGCTGTGACGCCAAGAACAGAAGAGGCCATACCCTTTACCACCACCACCACCACTTCCTCCACAGACCAGATTCTGGCCCTCTCCCAAAGTGGCATTAGACCTTCACGGTCAGATCAGGTACTACCTGGAAACTTCGAATGAGGGTGGGGAACTGGTGACCCATACGAGGGTCAAGAAAGGGTCCACTCAGGGTCTCAAGGGTCTCTGCTGGTTCTTCACTACTGTCTGCCTTTTTTCCACCATGCTGCGGCTGGCAGGAAGCTGGAGTTACTGAGAAATTTAAGGTACTGGTCTGTTCCTCCACTCCTAAACATTCCTCACTTGGGCCCGTTGGCATCTCCTTAGCATCAATATAGCCAGCTGCCCCCTGCTCCTTCTCTTCTGCCTCCTCGCTGTTTATGGAGAGGGAGCCAGAACCAAAGCTCTGTGGAGACACCGGTGGGGTGGTCATCAGGCTCTGACTAGGAACTACTGACTGCTTGGGGCACTCCCATTCAGAGGCAGGGTAGGTGGGCGGCCCTTTTGTCACGATAGCCACCTCCTCTGTGCGAATGCCATTTGCACTCTACAAATGAATGAACACACACAAAAGCGAGATTGTGAGCAAGTGGGAAAATAAAAGTGAAACTCTGAGAATCAGCAATTATTTTTAAGAGGTCTCAGACATAATAATGTTATTATTACCAAGACACTTAGCTCCAAAGATGCTCAGAAGAATTTCTATTCATCAGTAGCAATCAGTATCAACTGCTAGTCATCAATATCCAGTGTCAATCATCCACCCAGCTGCCTACCATCTGTCTATCTATCTAATTATATTTAAAAATCACTGAGCTTTTCTTCTCCCGTGAACCAACCCATGTTATGATGAATATAAACTAACGCCCTTTAAGGCCCAGGACTCTGCATCCACTTCATTCCCGAATCGTCTTCAAATGAGCAACTGAAGAGCATCTGGAACAGGTACAAGCTGAATCAGATGAGGACATCTTTCATTAGTATTATATAGGGCATGCAAAAGAACTGAGAGACTGGGGAATTTAGGTCTATAGATGAGACACAAAATATTTTGGCTAATAACATATATATTTCCTCATATTTAAAATGTACTAACATGTAGCTGGGTTGAGGTCTTAGGATCAAATTCAATAACATCTATGAAAACACTCTGCAATTCTAAGGTAACAATCCACTTCACATAATTCATCCAATCAGCAGGGCAGCTACAATGTGCTAGGTGTAGAGGACACAGAGCAGATATGTATTCTCAAGCTGTTCACCCATCCCAACCCTGGGAAGGAGTAAGCCTATTCACATGCAGAGGGTTAGCAAAACTTCTTCACATAATTTCTCTACTACTGGAAGGCTGGATGATTATGACAACTGAACAATGGTCAACTTTGCTGTTGTTGTTTGTTTTTAAACAGCATCACTCTGTATTCCTTGCTGGCCATGAATTAGTGGTTAATCCTCCCAAGTGCTAGGATTACAGGCATGCAACACCATGCCTGGCAGGCCAATTTGTGTCAGTCTGCAGAATGATAAGTGACGATCTGTCGTCAAGAAGTTATTTGTTAATTGAACACTGCTTAGGCTAGCACCTCTTTTTGATTTTTTGTTTTGTTTTGTATGCCCCTGGGCAGGGGTGATAGCTCTTTCTTTCCACTCTGTGGGTCCTGGGAACTAAACTCGGGCCATTAGGATTGGCAGAAAGTGCTTTTAGTTACTGAGCCATCTTTAGGCTGGCCTCTTGACTCTAAGTACTGCTGAGTAAAATGAAAGCAAATATTAGAGAGATCAAAGGTTGAAGCTGCAGTGCAGTAATGTCAACAGTAAATACTCAGAGTACCTTGCATGCATCAGCTGTCAGAGGAAGATGGGCAGCAGTTGGGTGCTCGAAGGCCAAATTAACCTTGCTGGTTGGTGCTATAATCTGATCTCAGGGCAATATAGAAAGCCACTTACTGGGCATCCCCTGGGTATGAGGAATGCAACACACCCCAAATTAAACTTCTATTGCTGCCTGGCCCTCTGGCAAGCCGATTCCTTCATATCAGTTTCTATGCTGACAAAGAGTAGCACTGTCCAGTATGCCAGGCCAGAACCCTGAGCCAGCTCCCACACTATCTCTACGCTCACTACCAATTTTTTTTTTTTGTTTGTTTGTTTGTTTTGTTTTTGTTTTTCAAGACAGGGTTTCTCTGTATTGCTTTGGAGCCTGTCCTGGAACTTGCTCTGTAGACCAGGCTGGCCTTGAACTCACAGAGATCCGCCTGCCTCTGCCACCCCACCCACCCCACCCCTACCCCCAGTGCTGTCACTACCGGTTTTTAACACTACATTTATTTTACTTAGTGTATATTTTTGTGTTTGTGTACAAATGTGTAGTAGATGTGCACCTGCATATCTTACATGTGGAGGTCAGAGGATAACTTGCGGGAGCCAGTTCTCTCCTTCCATTATGTATGGATCTCTGGTGGTGAGGCTTGGCAGCAAGCTCCTTTATTCCTGGAGCCATCTCACTAGCCCAAGCCATTTTCATTCATTTATACTTGTCCTATCTAATTGTCTCTTCCCACGTTTATACATTTACAAGCGTCTCTCAAGCTCCACCTGGTTTTTAAGAGACAAAGAAAGGTCTCTCACTGGTGAAGAGCTTGCTGATTAGGCTGGGCTGGCTGGTCAGCAATCCCAGGGACCCCCATTTCCACCACTCTGGGGCTGGGATTTTATGCAGGTGCCACCACACCTAGCACTTTTACTTGGTTTCTGGGAATCAAACTCAGGACCTCATGTTCACACAGCAAGTACTGTATGCACCGACTAGACCACCTCTCTGGTTCCTCACTTAATTCTTTACCATCTCACTTTAAGGTAATCATTCATGTTACTTTATAAATGAAGGAGTGCAGATCTTAAGCAGATTAGAGCTGGGGTTTAGATTCAGCTCTGGCCTGGTTCTGAGGCCCTGCTTCTTCCCACAGCCCCAAGTGGCATTCTGAGTAGGACCAGCACCTATATCTGACTATGATCAAAAGAATGGCCATCACAACAGTTCAGAGAACCCACAGAAGAATCCATTTTAGTGGCTGACATTACATTTTTAAACATAAGTCATTTGAAAAGATAGAAGATAAGACTGGCCAGGGGACATAAAGTCTCATGACAAGAGAAACCCATAATCTGGCATCTGATGTCAGTGAAGAATCTTAACTGACAGTGCAGTTGCCTTTGGCCATTACCATCAGCACAGGCCACTGTATTATATAATACTGCACAACTACACGAAACCAAATTAGCCTTGAAACTATGAAGGGATCTTGCCAGAAATATGATTTGACATATGGCTGTGTCTCAACCATCCACAATGAAAGGCAAAATTGAGGCTTTCTGTGACTCTGAGGTGTTTGTTGGTCCAGCTGTTGCTTATCCGTGACTACTGGGAGACTCATAGGAAGAAGCAAGCTACAATAATAGACCAGACACTGGTACAAGGCACTGTGGCAATATCCAGTTGGCTTCATGCACACTGTAAGGGCCAAGTGCACACTTCTAATCCCAGAACTTGGCACAGAAGGCAAGTCTCAGTGAGTCAAGACCAGCCTGGTCTACACAGTGAATTCCAGGCCATCCAAAACTATATAATGCTACCTTTTCTCAAGGGGAAAAAAAAATCTATCTCTCTATCTATGAAAAGGAAGTCCATTTGACAATACTTAGTTGAAATGGAACATCACTTGAAGGTTCCATATCATTAAAAAAGCTAATAACTCCTGAAGCAGACACAGGAGATCAATATCAAGGCTATACTTGGTTACATATTGAGTTTAAGGTCCTGGGATACATGACCCTATCTCAAAAATGCACTCCCCCCAAAAAAGTCAGGATGCACAATAAGTATGAGAATTTAATAGTCAGTGGAAGAAAACAGATTTTTCCCCCTACAGGCCTTCTACCTGTTTAATAGGATTGTATCTCTAAATCTTCAAATAGTGTGTGTGTGTGTGTGTGTGTGTGTAGTTATGAATCACCAAGTCTTTGATTTGTAGGTCTCAGGTAGCACTGAGAGCTTGCTATAAGTGTTAGGTATCTGCTACAACCTATTCAATCTAATCTAGTCTTCTTTTCAGGTTACTTATGGGAGACTTACACTTTTGAAGAGACTTGGAAACCACAGTTATGCTTAGAAGTCTAAAGTAAGAGATCACACACACACAGCAAAACAAAAGCCACATTTTGAGCTGGGAGGTAGTGGTGTACACCTTTAATCCCAGCACTTGGCATGCATCTCACATGGTGTGTGTTTGAGGAGGGAGAGAAGGAGGACAATCTCAGATGCTATTTGAGACAGGGTCTTTTTGAGCTCTGTTGCTCTGTATGGCAGACCAGACCAGCTGCCTCAGACGCTTCTGGAGAATCTCCTGTCTTCTCCCACCTTGAAGGAGCACTGGGGTTGCTGATGCTTCCACCACAACAGCTATCTCTGTGGGTAAATTACTGGAGGATTCAAGCCCAGGTCCTCACACCTATAGGCAGGCACTTTACCCACTAAGCCATCTTCCCAGCCCAATGGGCTATTTTAATAGATTCCTTCCTATATAAGTATTCAATATTAAGAAGGATAACACTGATTAGTCACAAAAGTCACCACCACTTTAAAGTATAATTATCTCATTACTGTTTCTACATTTGCTTTTTGAAGTTAATATCCCCCAAGAATGCCTTGGCTTTAGCACTTTGTAACCAAGCCCACCATCATGTTTATTAAAAAACCACCAAAGGCTTTCATTTTGTTTTGTAGTTTGTCCAAAAAAAAAAAAAAAAGAAAAAAAAAAGAAAAAAAAGAAAAGAAAAGACTTAAGGCTGGCTTTTAAGTACCTACTTAATGGTACAAGCAACCTGTAATATTGCCTGCCATGAGCTGTGGCCTGCTGAAACACAAATATCTCAAGGAAAGTTGACATAATACACTGGTATCAATCAGTGCTTCTCTATGCCATGAAAAAAGGGATTTGTTAGAGTTTTTAAAAAGTTGTATACTAATCTAAAATTTTCTGTATATATGTGCATGTGCAGGTATATTGACCTGTGTGCGCACACAGAGTCCAAAGGCTGACTTTCAGTGTCTGCTCAATCATTCCTCATCTTATCTTAGAGGCAGGGTCTCTCACTGAACCTAGAGCTGGCTGTTGTAGCATCTTCCTCTTTCTGCCAACCCAAAAGCACCAGGGCTACAAGTACACACTGCCCTGCACAGCTGTTTATGTGGGCGCTGGGAATCCAAACTCAGGTCCCATGCTTGCCCAGCAAACATTGCACCCACTGAGCCATCTCCTTAGGCCTAAAAAGACACGTTTTGATAAGAAAGAGGAGTGATAGAGGTGACAGTAGGATTGGAGGTAGACGTTTCACACAGACACAAAACCCCCAAGAGCACATTACCCTTGATTTGCAAACCCAATAAGAAATGCACTGTACTGCAAAGGGCACAGAACCAGCAGGAGTCGAGGTTATCTTGCTAAGCACAGTAGGAAGACAACCAGCAGAAGAGTTCAGCTCCTGGTCCTTAACTAAAGTAAACAATAAATATTATAGTCACATATATCATCAACAATGTAATATCCCCAGATGGTCTGTAACATGCAAAAATGTAGACTCCAACCCTGATGACATCAGTTAACTGCAAGTGCTCTTTCTACATTCTTCTCTTTCAACAAAATCATGGCAAGACTTCACGTCTCAGGGAAGAGTGCCTTAACTGCTGCAGAAAAAGGTTTAAAACATGTAACATATGCCACTATATTAATATGATAAATATTTATAATCTTGTTCCTGTTTTGAGAAACTATAAATATCAGTGTTTGCCTTGATTGTGTAATAACCAGCAGGAACATCAACCTAGTAATTAACAAAACAACAGCATTCACTTTCAAATCACTTTTAAATGGGCACTTGCAATAAAAGATAAATCAGATGTGGCAACGGCTTCTTTGCTAAAAGCCATGTATAAACAGCACATAAAGATGACAAGGCAAGCAGCAGTAGCCCATTCTTCAGCCAAAAAAGGAAACAAATGAAGAACAAAAATTACAGAAAAAAAACACATCCCTTGTCCCCACCCACAAAAGCTGGTAAACAATAGCTTCCAGGACGTTAAAACTCAGGCCACTAGCAGCCTTGGAAGGGACATCAGATGGGGATAAACGAACAACAGAGTTTCAAATGCCTGGAAGGAGATGATTTAAAGTCCTTCCATCTTTACCACACAATGCACTTGTCCTCATCACCACTTCTCTCTTGGTTACCCCTTCCCCATATGGTTAAAGTTTGTATGCTGCAAGTAACTCTAGTGCTCACTGGAGTCCCCATGAGACCCAGTCATGTTCAAGGGTAACTGCTGTCTTCTATGTGGGCAAAAGAGCTGATTTGTTTCATCAGTGTGTTTCATCATACTGTTATTTTACTAGACTCGATAAAGTTGTTTTCAGGATAAGAATACACAACATGGGCTTTCTTTTCCAATGAAGGCAGTGAAGCTTGCCAGTAACAGTAATCTTTCAGTTTTGGCTTCAAACAGTTTTGATCTTGAACATGATAGGCATGGCTCTGAGCTAGTAGCCTCTGCCTCCTCAAATGTAGTCATTATGATTTTCTAAATCGTACTGTTATTAGATTATCCCCAAACAGGTGACTTTTTTTTTTTTTTTTTTTTTTTTTTAACAGCAAACAGCTTCAAAACCCATGCCTGATGCAAAATTTTAACTATTAGCTAATAGAAAATTTTGCCCTTGCACTGCACTCACCCTCACGGACTCCACAGATCGCATGAGAATCTCATACCTGAGCAGATCTGCAGAAGTCGGGGTGCTTAAGCAAACATTAAAGGTTATGCAGAACATGGCTGAGAAAATAGAAACCGTGGGTAGTCAGCTTTACTTCATTACATCGTGAAGGGTCAGGGTAGATCAACGGAGGAGAAGAGGAAAGAGCCAGAAACCAGCACAGAAATTCCAGTCATTTACGGTGGAACAACATTAAATTTGTTAGCAAAACTTCCACAGAAACCTCTGAGTCTCTCTTGTTCCCTTTTAAGAGACAGGGCTCACATGGGCCTTGACCTCTTGTAGACAAAGTTGACCTGAGCTTGCTGATCCTCCTGCTTCCGCCTCCCAAGAGCCGGGGTTATGGGAATGTGTCACCACTCCTGCCTGAATAAAGTCTTACTAAACACTTAAAAAATTATATCCAATGTGGTGTCTAGAAACAGCATCCTGATTCCATAGAACTAAATGAAATACAAAATTATTTTTAGATACTAGTGAGCTGTAGCTGCTCTCCATGAAAGAAAATCCCACAGTAATGAAAATGGCTTTCTGTGCTAACATTTTCAAGAAAGTCTGAAAGGAATGTGACTTAGAGAAATACAACAGCACTTTTCTGTTATTTAGACAGAACCACAGGTGTGTGCACATGTGTGCATGTGTGTATACATACATACATACATACATACATACATACATACACACACACACACACACACACACACACACCTTGAGCTGGTAAACAGGCCACGTCAAAGTATGGACTGTTTGGTGCTCTAAGTCATCAACAGAAAAACACAATAAAATCCAGAGCTGTGACACTAGGAGAGGGTTTACCCAAGGTGAAGTGAAAGAAGTAACAATCCTCTTAATTCCGTATTATAGGAATAGGCTCGCTTCACACCCACATATTCACACCCACTCCACTCTTCAATCTTCAGTCTGATCAGAGTGGCAATCCTGGATGGTTAAGAACTACTAATTTATTCAGTGCTCTTTAAAAAAAAATGCAAAAGGCAAATCAGCATAATAAAATGCGGTAATTGCACGTTGCTGTGACGGGTTAAATTGGCTAGAAAAAATTATTTTTAAAACTTGACACAAATAAGTCAAATGAAAACAAAGTGATTTAGAACAATATTTTGAGAATTGAACACATGCAAATAGATGCCTCTGTGCCAGGATGAAGCAAAAGACAATTACTGGGTGCCGACAGTATCTTCTAGGCAGGCATCTCTAGTCCAACAGCTGAAGCACACGCTCCCCCTTCCTCCCATCTTTTTTGAGTCTGCCTGTGTCCAATATCACCAGCTCTAACTTCCTTAACAATTACAAGCAACCAGAAGCTGACTTGCAGTAAGAGCTAGTCATCATAAATCTACATAGTAACTAAGCAATTAAAATGAGAAAATCATCAAAGAAAGTGTCCCCAAAGAGAAATTCTGTAGCAGGTTGCTTTAGGCTTAATGCCATGTTCAACTGCTAATGGATAAACAAATTATCTAAGTAAGTATGAAAGCCAAAGGGTCTTGGACAAGGAAACTGAAAGGAAAATGGGTTTGGTGTTTACTAAGAAACATTCCCAACAAGCAGTTACATAGGCCAAAATTCAAGGAGCAAAGACACTGTCCAAAGGACATCTCCTACTAACTTACCAACAAACCCGCTGCCCTCAGGGGCTTCTCACCAAAAATCTTTTATTTTGACAATAATAATTAGAAAAGCAAACATGTCCCTTCAATGACTGATCTTAAATTTATGCAACCATCTGACACACAGAAGTACACTAAGTGCTCAATGGAGCATCATGTCATTTTAAAAAGATTTATTTTTGATTATGAGCATATGTATATGTAGGAGTGGTATGTAGTGTTTGCAGAGGCCTGAGGCATTGGATCCCTCTGAGGGCTGGAGTTAAAGACAGGTATGAGACACTTAACATGAGCACTGGGAACTGAACTCAGGTCCTTTGGAAGAGCAGTAAGCACTCTTAAGTGTTGAGCCATCTCTCCAGTCCTCATTATGTTTTTCTTTCTATTTATTTATTTATTTACTTATTATGTATGCAGTGTTCTGCCTGTATATATGCCTGCATGACAGAAGAGGGCACCAGGTTTCACTATAGATGGTTGTAACCCATTATGTGGTTGCTGGGATTCCAACTCAGGACCTCTGGAAGAGCAGCCAGTGCTCTTAACCTCTTGAGCCATTTTTCCAGCCCCCTCATTATGTTTTATAAACCATGCTGTGGTGATCTGAATGAAAATGGTCCCCAAAGGCCCATAGGGAGTAGAACTATTAGGAAGTATGGCCTTTTTGGAGTAGGTGTGGCCTTGTTGGAGCAAGTGTTGTCACTGGGGGCAGGCTTTGAGGTCTCAGAAACTCAAGCCAAGCCCAGTCTCTCACTATCTTCCTGATGTCTGCCTATCCAAAAGTAGAACTCCCAGCTTCCACTCCAGCACCATGTCTGCTTGCACACCAACATGACAATAATGGACTAAACCTCTGGACTGTAAGCCAGCCAGTTAAATGTTTCCTTATAAGAATTGCTGTGAGCTAGGCATTGGTGGCATATGCCTTTAACCCTAGCACTCAGGAGGCAGAGGGAGGTAGAGCTCTGTGAGTTCGAAATCAGCCTGGTCTACAGAATGAGTTCCACGACAATCAGAGCTACACAGAGAAATCTGTCTCAAAAAACCAAAAAGGGGAAAGAAAAAAAAAAAAAAAAAAGAGTTGCCACGGACATGGTGTGTCTTCACAGAAATAGAAACCCTAACTAAGATACATGCTTATTACATAATTCTAGAATCTGGTTAAAGAGAAGGTATATTTAGGAATTACTATTTCTTTATTTTACATGGGAAAATTGAGACAGCTCCTTTAAACTCAAACAAACAAACAAACAAAAATGGTTAGGGCCGTCAGCGAGTCTGTAAGGCCACCGTCAACACAGACTTTGGAAAATGAGTAAGACAAAGGCATTGTGGTGTCATGGTACTCCATGTCCCAGTTAAGATGGCCCCGATGCCAATTTCCAATTTCTAGCCATAAACAATAGTTCCAAGGCAGACAGACCAACAGCAACAACAAAAGTAACCAATCAGCTTTCTGGTCTGTGAGGGACTCCAAAAACTAGTCCCCTCAGGCCAAATTCCAACCCATCTTTGTTTTTGTATGGCCATGAGCTAAGAATAGATTGTTTCTAAATGGGTAGGGAAAATATTTAGTGGCATAAAAATCATACAAAAACGAACTTTAGTGTCCAATGAAGTCTGACTGTTATGCAGCCACACATTGTTGCTTTTTAACTTTCACTATGATGTGGCAGAGCTGAGCAACTGTGAGACTGCACAGCCTCCAGGGCTTGGCATCTTACTGTCACTCTTTACAGAGAAGCCCTGTCAACCACTCATCAATGTAATGCACAAAACTCATAGTAATTTGATAGTTTTTGTGGTTTTATGACATTTAAAAAACACAAGAAAAATGTATCAGATTGATGGCAGCAATATATTTCAGATAAACACAAATATTCCCTTTATGACATCATACTCCAAAATGAGTTTATACACACAAGCACGTATACCAGTCTTGACAATGTATTCTGGAGTGAAATAGTTGATTATTAGATATGAAGAAGGATAACTAAACCAAATTACAGATGTTAACAAGAGTGATCAATGTTTACCATTGAGGCATCCAATTTGAGGTCCTTTAAATAAAACAGGGACTACAGAAGAATAATAAAGAAAAGGTGTGGCCTCTGGGCTCTGCACAGGCTTTCTGGCTGCCTTCATGTACTGATTAGGCATACATTGATCAAATTTATCTCAACACAGAATCCATATAAAAGTTAGGATCTTATTAATTGCCATCTGTTATTAGTAATTTAGTTGACAAACTCATTACTTGTTATATACAAGGCAAGGTGGTACTTGGGATATAGAAATGACAGATGGCAAACAAAGAGCAAACCAAGGGCTCATCAGACCCAGACAGCAACCCTCAAAGGGCAAGGACTAATTTAGCTCCACAAGAGAGCTGCCTTTAATTTTAACAAGAACTTTGATATAGAGGCCAGAAATGTCTTTCTCTTTCTTTTTTGAAACAACGTCTCACTGTGTAATCTAGTCTGGCCTCAAGTGGCTCCCTACCTCAGCCTCCCAAATGTCTCTGCACAACCACGCCTAACTCAAAGAAACTCTTTACAATCCCTGCATTTAAGATTGGTAAACTAAGCTGTGGAAAAACACCCCAACTTAATGCAAGAGTGACTTATACAAACTCTCTGCTGTCCAAAAAAAAAACGAGATCATCTATCTTGGGAGATACTGAATCACAAGCTGAAATCCTAGTTTCTAATTCTCTAAATGACACTGTACAGAAGAGTCAAATGCTGTCGGGGAGAGGGATTAAATTAAGATCTTGTCAGACCCTAAAACTTGGATCTCTGTCTTTCTGCATCCTTGCAATGCACAGAGAGTACAGGAAGTATCATGCTCTTCCTTTTATTTTTCCTTTCCCTTCTCTTCCTACTCCCCAATTCTCTTCTCTCTGTTTTTCATTGTCCTGGGGATCAAACCAGGGCCTCATGAATGCTAAGCACACACTTTGTGACTAAATGCCACCCCTTCTCTTTAAAGGGACAGCAGAGAAGCAAAGGAAAGGCTAACTGCTTTTAAAGATCTAGGAACCAGAAAAGTTACCTGGGATTCTATACTCTTCCCTCTTTTTGATCTCAGACTTATCTATTATTTACCCAGAGGATTCTAACTATAGTAAATGAAAGGACACTGTAATCACTTAGGATATCAGTCACAAAAGATGAGGAAAAACATTTTAATAAGCTGCCATCCATTCATACACTTAAACTATTATTGAAGTTATTTCATTTCTAGCCTATATTTCTGACCTGTGGAAATAAGGAGCTGTGGTGATAGGAATTTGATTTACCAAATAACCACCACACCCCCTGAATTTAACCCTGGGGATCACAGGCACTGTTGTCCTCTCCGAGCCTAACCCCAAGTACAGACCTTATAACCATTCAGCTGCCTTTTCCTACCAGCACCAGTGGATTTCTCTATCTGCTGTAGTACAAGGGGATCTTAAGGCATGAGAGGTGACAGCAGCAGGCTGTCACTAACACAACAAAGAGGAGGCAGCAGAAGGAGTCCCACAAAGCAGAGAATAAAAGGAGCTGTATCCAGTTCTGGCGTCACTAACAGTGGGGAGTGGGTAGTTAAGGGTAGTAAAAAAGTCAAGTTTCCGTGTGGAGGACACTGTAAAGCTCAAGGTTTACCATCTGTATAAAGTGTAAAAGGGAAGGAGGGCAGAGTAGGGGTCTGTGGGGCAGCACTGAGACAGCAGTTTATTGTAGCTTTGTCTTTTCTAAATAGATGACACTAGGTGAAGTGTGAGCATACATTCTTATTGGTAATAACCTCTAAAAACGGAATCTGGAAGACATACAGTGTCCCGTGGGTTTATCCATAAAAGTGACTTAGAAGCCCCTAAGACCTTTGGTGACAATAGGGCAGCTCCAGAGGTGACTCCAGGCTACTCTTCATCAACAGTCAGTCTCCTTAAAGTTTCTACTAACAATGTAAACAGAGTTGTAAACTTGCAAATCAAATGGAATCTACTTCATACTACAAATGCTAGCCATAAGCAAATAAGAAAAAAAAAAGGGGGGGGGTCTAAAATATAGAAGCAGGGTTTAATTCCCAAGTACACTCTACTTGAAGAATACCATCTGAATTTATTAAGAGATGGATAAATTTGGAAAGGCATTTTTAACTTCACTAGTTTTAAATGCTTGGTCAATTATCAGCCAGAAGCAGCCAGAAATAAACATGGCTGTTGGCTTACTTCCAGAAATAAGAATCTCAAAAGTTCTAGTGTGTCTGCTTTTTCCTTGCATTCTATCTTCATAGCTCCTCAAAGACAGAGGACAGAACTACCATCACTCCCCGAAACATCCCACAGTTCATCCTCATGAGGAAGATCTGTCCATAAGGTACTAGCTGGTAACATGGGCACCAAATAGTTAAGTGACTTTCTGGAAATGTCCAATGGGAAAACAAGGCACAAATCCAAGACTTTACACAGGTCGGTATAAACATCCTTAGTCCAAATTACTTATGGATCTGCCATGAAGAAGCTGACCCAGGGTAGAGGTACCCAGCAATGAGAATGCCCATGGTACTGGGAGCAGGCTGAAGTGAGGGGAAAGAAAGCAATGCTATTTGCAGCTCTATGTTACAAACATTGACAGTATTAGCCTGAGATCATACAAGGCTGGAGCAGCCAATGCTTGTCCTTTGATAACCGTGACAGATCTATCTTTTGAGCCATGTTGGTTAGTTTTGTTCAATACAAGGACGTGGCACCCTCCTCTGAGCAGCTTTACTAATAAGAAATGGCTTCTTTGTCAGCAAAGACCTCTGAGGATCCTTGCTACACTTCAGAACACAGAACAGCACCATTGGCTCACACTAAACTTTTAATGGATTTGAAATAATTCCAATAGAAAAAGAAACAAAATGCAGGGTGATGTTTACAATAATTAATAAAAAGTTGTGTACAATGATGAAAACTAGAACTTTAGGAAATATAATTTGAAAGTTACAAAAGTATTGATAAAATTTTAAGGTTATTTTCCTTTTAATTCCTAAAAAAAGACAATAACATAACCAATACTACTTTGTTAGTTCATTAAGGAAATCTTACATCTGTTTCACAGATAAAGGGGTATACCTATGATGATCACATTCTGCCTTGAAAAGCAGCTTTGCAGTACTTAAGGTGGCTTTGCAATTCCTCTTTTCTTACGAGTGAATCAATAAATATTCTTTTTTACAAAATATTTGCTATAAACAGACATAACTTGTGACACAAACCATATACATCCAGTTTGTTTGTTTGTTTGTTTTTTATATAGCCTGGTCCTTGGTTCTTTTCCAGTTTGTTTTTTTAACTCCAATAATGACAGAGTACCACAGCACTTTTCAGTAAATACCAGATAGTCATGTCTGTCAAGACAACAGCTCAATACTAGTGAACATAGAAGAACAGCAATAATCTTGGTCTTACTGTTTCTCTTTCTCCTTCCCCCTCCATCATTTCAAAGGCAAAAGCCATCTTTAGAAATTTCATTGACCAAAAAGCACTAAGAAGTAATACAAAATGTAGTCTCAATGAGACAACCCTAAGTGACTCAGAATCGGAAACAGAGTTTGAGAAGTTAACAATTTGTCCAGATTGATGTGTCCAAATGCCATAGAAAGCAAGTGACATCATGCAAGTCAATAAATAGTAAGGCGAAAAACTACTATTTAGGCATCCAAGTGGTGCTCTGAGGAGGGCGTGCTCACTGTTACTTCAGGGAAGCCTCATCATCCACATGCAAACTAGACACGTGTCACAATAGAAGCTTAGATCGCAAGGCTATTGATTAGAAACAATTATTTCAACACAAGTGTGAGAACAGGTCTGAAGCACAAGGAAACAAAGTATCTTTTAAGTTTACTATAACAGCTAAATATTGCTTCTAGCAATAACTATTTAAGCCACAGGAAATAACAGCATTTTAATTTAGAGAAAAGTGTGTTTACATACACATCTTGAAGTACTCCAGGACTTTTAAAGGTAGGTAGTCTGAAAATTTCAGCCCTGGTTGGAGGCCAAGGAACACCAGCACCATTTCCCTAAACTAAATCAACTCTAAGTATGAAAAGACAGCATTTTAACCTCTAAGTGATTCTTCCATACACCAGGTAGGAGACAGTAGTCTATCCTGTGCAGCTCATGAACACTAACAAAAAGGCCACAGGTGTCACAGCCCCTTCAGAAAGGCCTTTGTATGCACTGATTCGATACTCTTAAGAAAAGGAGTGGTTATGGATTTTTTTTTGGATTAAAACTATCATTTTAAGGCTTTTGAAAGGTTGGGAATTTGAATTTCTTCTTAAACTATGAAGCCCATGCCACATAAATGGCTATAGAAAACTTGGAAAATAGTCCATCAAATGTTTTCAATGTATTCCAGCCTCTGCGAGACACTGGAAAAGAGGACACAGCAATCATCAACTGTAAGAGCATGCAGGGTAGCTTTTGGGTGAGTACCACCTGCCATGCGCCTCAATCCAATTTGCCTAAATGTGTTAACTTCGGGGCAGGAGCACTGGCTTGAACAATCCATTGCTACTCCTTTTTCCTCACAATATATACTCTCCAAAGATCCACATTTGGTTATTGACAGGAAACATGACCACAAAAGGGCCCTATAATAGTAAGCGATCAAGACCAGAGGTATGACATAGGTAATTACACATTTGAAATCATAGACAAGAGTTCAATGGTTTTAGTCTTGATGTGTCAGACGAGCACCCTGTTTTCCAATCATAGAAAGATCAACCACCAAACAGCCAGTGCAAGGACCAGGAGAAAAGACATCATGAAAGGAATACGAGGAGACGGGAAAGTACTAGAGTAGAGGTGGCACTTTTTGAGAGCCTTGTGTTCCTCGGGGATTGGAATAGAAACCTTGGGAGGAATCTCTTCATTTTCTTGCTGGGGCAAGGTTCTCTCAGTGGGTCTCTCTGGCCTTTTAATTTTCTCTTCACCCTGTACTAACAGAGCACGTTCCTGTGTCTGCTTTCACGATAGAAGATCAAGAAAGACAGAGAAAGATGAACAAAATGACAGATGGAAAATGCTTAAAAGTGATACTTGGGGATGTGCAAAGGTGTGGAAATATTGGACAGTCTTGATTTTAGCCTCTCTTTTCTTTGGCAATTGACCTAGCAGTTTCTAGAACCCAGCAGATCTAACTATGTAATTAAATTAAAATTTAATGTTTTGAATAAATTGGCATTGGAATACTTGAAAGTTCAAGCAATCACTGGCTTTCCTTCATTCTATCATTTATTCCCTCACTGAGGCTGTTCACACAGGATTTTCTTTCACATATGGATTCCAAGTTGCTTGAAACTGCTTTAGTGCACAAATAATCACTGGATCAGGCAATGTCAATAATGAAGCATTCTTCCTGTCACAAGTAAAGTTACTCTGACTAACTAATAGAATGGCAGAATATAAAGAGCAATTTTCATGTCTCTTCAAAAAGACTTCAATGCAATAGCTCAGTATGAGAATTAGATTTTGCTTAGGGGGAATAGAGGTAGTAAAAACGTCAAAATAAGAACAAAATGTATAAATATTTATAATGTGCCTCCAGGGTCTACCCTGGGGTGGGAACAGGGACAAAGAAAAACAAGAAAAGAAAGGAAAATACATTCCCACAAGATCCAACAGTTGCACAGCCTTAGAACCCTGACCAAAATAGTAATGATCATCATGAAGGGTTATATACTCAGTAAACACTTCTGATAACTTTTACGGGAAGATCTATCCCCAACTGAGACTTTTCTCCTCCTGCGGCTCTGTATTCTGCTGTCTGTGGTCAATGCAGAAAGTCTCTATGAAAGGAAAAACTTGGCTCTGAGTTCTCTTAGTTGCGCTAGCCTTCTCTGGTCAGTTTGGAAGTTGAATACTGGTTCTTTGCACACCCCTAAGTGATATGTATCAGGGAGAAAGTAGCTAGGGGACTGGTCAGCAAAAAGAATAAAAGGGAAAGATAGGATGCAAAATCATGATGATTTTTAAATGAAAACAAGGTGGGAGAAGAAAGACAACATAAAAAGAATAGGGTATAATTAAATTTATTTTCTCTCTGAGTACATATTAACATCTTCATGCAGCTTTTTCAACCAGCCATGCACTGAAAAAAGCAAATTGAAAACTGTGGCAGATGCTGCAAGTATGATATGTTAGGCCAAAGGCTGTGGGTGTGGATTTACTAGTGTAGCAAAAGAAAAGAATTGTTCAGCCACTGTTGCTGAGTTCTGGGATCTCTGCTTAGAGCCATGACCAGAGCAAGTTCTATTGTGCAGCGCAGTCACAGCAGCAGCATTACCTCTGGCCCACCAACCTTTCTTTCCGAGGGGAGGGCAGGAGTTTTCTTCACCTGGTCATACACAAATTATATAAAGTTCAGTTGCCTTGCAATGCAACAACAATGCTGCCAAAGGTAGGACACGTATCCCCAGAGAACAGAAACATTAACCTAACCATAAAAAGATATGCCAAAAACTAGAGTTGTCCCCATACAAAAGATTAAGACAGTATAGTCATTTAGTCCATCATTCATATTCATTCAGAGGGAATACAGGTGTGTGTGTGTGTGTGTGTGTGTGTGTGTGTGTGTGTGTGTGTGTGTGTAAAGCTAAAATTATTTGAGCATCCCTCAGGAATTGATTTGAGTTTATAAGAAGTCATTTATTTAAAGTTCACAGAATGGCACTGCCATCCCCAAACTAGTCTTAGGGTGATTTCTAAAGGGTTTCTATTCAAAGACATATGCTATTTTCTGAAAATGCAGACCAATACAAATTTACCCAATGACATCCAAGGCAGCATCAAGTTACTTTTTCAAACTACTTTCAGAATTCAAAACAGAACTAGAAAAATATACAAGTACAGTTTGTAGGGGATAAACAGATGAGATAGCAACAAGCTATCTCGTGTGTAGAACACCAGAATAAGCAAGGGCATTTGAGATCACCCATTCTATAAACAGGCCCAACAAGACAAATGGCTTATTCAGAGCATTTCATTAAGCTTTGACGGCCAGACCCTCTCAGTCGATCAAACTGCAACTATCCTTGGACCTTTATGAGTCTTATTTCTGAGGACACATCAATTATCTGCCTTTCAGAGTGATGGTCTTACCCAGGAGGGGTTATTTTCACAGTTTAAAGTATATACTATAAACTAAGGACACAAAAGTAATGGGCATGTATGTCTGGGAACAAGGTCTGAGAGGACAATGATCGGGAACAACCGTATCCTACAACCCCAATAACTGCTCAGCTGCCTGTTACTGAGGAGTCCTCCCACCTCAATTGTGAATCTCTTAGCTGATTTTAATCTAAATTTGAAAAACAGAACAGGTTTTCTTGGAAGAATTTTTATCCCTGTCTGCAGCTGCAGAAACTAAGTAATAAATTATATAACTGGATAACTTACCAAGAATCCTAAAAAAAAAAAAAAAATGTAAACACAATTTGTGTTTTGTTTTGGGAAAATGTCTCACTATGTTATCCAGTTTTGTTTCAAAACCCTAAACTCAGGCAATCCTTCTGCCTCAGCCTCACATGGAGTATGACACAGGGGCATGCCTGGTAAACCTCAAGTTTTGATTGGGGATATTAGTTTGCCTTTCTCAACTAGAGCATCAATTGTTGGGAAGAAGCAAAACAAGCACACAATTAAAAAATATACAATCAGTCATTAAGTTATGGTGACTGTTTATATAAATGGCACACTGGCTAGAGATAAAGACTTTTTAGATGTAAGTTTGACAAGATACTATCTCTAAACAGATCTATTTATTCTGAGGTAGGGTTTCCAAAGTAGGAAACAGTAACAATAGTAGAAAACAGACACCGAAAGGTATCGCTGGCCTCTTCTGATTGGAATTGCCTCATAAAACAGCTGGTTGAAGGTTTGATGTTATTCAAGATAAATCATCAGTTGTTTTTGTGAAACTGAGTGTTCTACATTCTCTGGCTTCAGGGCCTCCTTTGTTTCTTATATAACCATGAGCAATCATTCCAGACATTTCTAAGTTGTACAAATGTTCAAATAAAGTTTTTAAAAAAATGTACTCCCTTCCAGTTGTGACCTTACTAAGTTTAGCAAGCTCTCTGGTCCTGGAAGGCACATTTTTTAATATAAACAAAGCTTTACTGGCTTGAAGTCAATTTATAAACACACACACACACACACACACAAAAAAAAAAAAAAAAAGAAAAAAAAAGAAAAAATAGCCAGAAGCAGGCAGCTTCGAGCAGTTCTCAGAGCCCAGACATCCACTAGTAATGCTAAAGGCCTCCTACAATTGAACTGTGTAAATGATCAGGAGTGTTTGACTATTAATGTTTTTTTTTTACAGCAGCAACAAACTGCTATAAAGCCAAATTTCAGCTCTAGACTTTCAGGTACAGAATATTAACATACATAATTAAAATACCTATTGCATTCAGCCTCACAGTCATGTGGACAAAGTACTTACTCCATCTCCAGTAGGGACTTGGCCATTGATGTTAAGAGTTCGGAAGGGCGAGTGTGTGGATAAGCGCTTGTCCCACTCGCTAGGCCGTGGCTCAGGTACAGATTCCATAAAGTTCTTTTTCAGTTCACTGATGCTGGCGTGATGCTTTTTTATTTCTTCTTGACTCTTGTCTAAATCCTACAGTTGAAAGGACAAAGATGTAAAACAATAAATAGTTGGGACAAAAAACACACCAGGGGCAACCTATTAGAGACTAGGCACTGGCAGGAAACACCACATCCAGCGCAGATGTGACTGGCCTGTGTTCTGCATTAGGATTGTAAACGTACAACATTGTTTGCCTCTCTTTCTTTCCTGGTTTTTGTTTGTTTGTTTGTTTCTAAACAAAGTGCTGTACTTGGAAGCAGTGAAGCATCGCAGTCCCACAGCTCTTGGAGGTTAAGCTGCCCACAAAGAGCTTGCTCTGTAATTGTGTAATGCCTCTTCCACAAAGATGCAAAACCAGACCACCACCTCCTCATCCTGAAAAGGTAACCTCACAGTTCAATTAGCTCAGCTGGATGAGAACTGACTTAGGCTCAGCTCAGGCAGGATGGAGATAGCAATAGGGAAACTGGGGAATGACCTCAACTTCTACTAGCTGCTATCCTTGCAGTGTCCCTCTCTGTCCATTGTAATACTTTTGCTTCTCTATTACTAAGACTTTTTTTGACCCAGGAATTTATTACTGAAATCCCTAGTTCCAGCATCCAAAAGCCAATTGTTATTACTGCTAAAAAAATAAAATGACTTCAAAGATTTTTTTTTAAAATAATGCATATGTATGTGTGTGTGCAAGTACAGGTCAAAGAACAACCTAAGGGATCCCCTCAGAAACACTTCTACCTCCTCTTGAAGCAGAGTCTCTCGTTGGCCTGGACCACCAGGTCAGGGATGCTCTGTGTTCACTCCCCCAGCTCTGGGATTACAAGTATGCACTTCCATGCCCAGCACTTTTACTTGGGTTCTAGGCATTGAACTTCAGTCCTCACACTTCACAAATAAATATATATATACTCATATTCTATAAAAACCTTATGGTTTCCCAGTTTCATTTCTCTTAATACAATACAAAATAAGGACTTACTGGGGCTGGGTGGGTAGCTCAGTGGTAGAGTGCTTATTAGTATACACACAGCCTTGGATTTGATCATCAACACTTCCAATGACTGTCAACAGACTCTCATGTCTCTCCTGGATAATTTAAAACAATACAGTTGTTCCAGCAGCGGGAATACTGGACAACTAGAGGTAGATGAAAAGCTCTTTAAGATAACATTCTTGGGAGAGATGATAGAAACTAAGGATAATAAAGCATAGGCTAAGACATATTCAGATTTTTTGTGGTTAAAAAGAGATACATAATAATTTTTTACACAGGACATCAGATCAAAAGGTATCTGATAAATTTAACTTGAAAACAAAGACTCAACTGGTCTTTGTCTAACAATACACACACATACACACACACACACACACAAAGAAAAACTCAAAAGTTTGAGTTTCAGGTCACAATAGCTGCAACCTGAAGCCATAAAAACAATCTCATGTTTATTTCCCATCAGGGTAGCATTATATCTAAGAAAAGCATGATGCTAAATAGATCTCCCTACATGCTGTGAACTTTGGGATTTATCTATTTTTGGCATTGTGGGAAATAATTTCATTTTGGAAAACAAAAATAAAAACAAAATAAAGTGGAATTTAGTTTTTTTGGTTTTTCTTTTCTTTTTTCTATTTTTTTTGGTTTTTCAAGACAGGGTTTCTATGTATTGCTTTGGAGTCTGTCCTGGAACTCACTCTGTAGACCAGGCTGGCCTCCAACTCACAGAGATCCACCTGCCTCTGCCTCCTGAGTGCTGGTTAAAGGCGTATGCCACCAACACCCGGCTGGAATTTAGTATTTTTTACAACATGTGTTTACAATTTTTTTTCCCTGCAAGCAAGAAAGATCCTAACTAAATAAAACTTTCTCCAAACCATCATCAAGGAGAAAACAATAAAACAAAACAAAACAAAAAAAAAAAAACAAAAACCCGGGACCCACATGACATCTGGACTCTGGAATTGCTCCTTCAGAAACTCATAAACTAGACTCTTTTCTGTTTTTGCAAGAACTGACTCATGTGTATTTGCTTAGAGTGCAAAGAGAAAACTAGCCTCAAAAGTAACTGTAGCTCCCACAAAGAGCATTTCTTGCTTACTAAGAAGAAATGTGAGTGTATCTCAGGAACAAGAGCTTGGGTGAGAAGGGAGGGTGCCCTAACCAGCTGAAGAAAAGCATGTGCGAGCTCAGTCTTAGCTGAGCAACCGAGCCCCATTAGGCTTGTGAGAGTGTCACCCAGCTCCCGACTGGTGTTAAATCTGTTTTGGACAAGAACAACTGAACACATTTATGCTGATTAAAAGGACAAACAAGGCAAAACGAAAACGACCAAGAGATAATGTGATAAACACAATTCTGACCCAGCCTGAGCTGAGCCTGCTGATCTGTAACTCTTCTAGTATAGATTTTGATTGATTTGGAACCTGAGAAAGATACATTTTTTTCAATAAAACTGAAGCTTCTGAGGGAGCTTTCTCCATCCTTCTTAGCTGCCTTTGTGGAAACCTGTGGGGGCACAGAATAAAATTAAGATCTCAAAGGGACCTGTTCCAAATAGAGTTTGTCATAGACATTTGCTACAGGTTCTCTCTGGGAGCTGGAGGAGGAGGCGGTAGATCTAAAAATGAACTCGACCTTATTTGTGCCAGAACAAAGCATTAGTGGGGGTGTGATAAGAGAAGGTGGGAAAGAATGCTTAAAAAAAAAAAAAAAAAAAAAAAAAAAAAAACTGCCAGAGTGACAGATAACTTGAGAGAACTTCCTTAGGGATATTTTTTTTTTTTTTTAAATAATAACTAAGGAATGATGGTCAAATTATGTCATGTTACATTCAGGTTAGATAAGTTTTGAGGGGTATCATCTTAAATAAAAACCAAACACTTTGTTAAATGTTCTCAAAAGGCAGTTAGTAATTTTAAATTCCAAACACACACTTATTCAGAAATCCCCTCTCAGGGCTCTCAGTAAAATGCCACGGAAGAAAACACAGCATAATGCAGGAAATTTGTGAGTCTCAGAAGCAACAACACACCTCGTGGAATGAATGACAAATATATGATTGGCACAACAGGTTCAGAGAATGTTCGCATTTAAAGTGGGGAGATATAGCACTGAGAAGAGGTGATCACCAAACTACTCTTGTCCTTCCTAATCTCCAAAGACAATTCAGGCCTCAGGTACGGGCTAAGACAGAGACAGCCAGCTTCTAAGTTTGAGTCTGAACTTAGAAATTTTATGTTATATAAGGATATATATATATATATATATATATATATATATATATATGTAGTCTCATGTGTGTGTGTATACACAGACACACACATATATATACATATATATACACACACACACATATATGTGTGTGTAAAGCACTTGGCATTGTGTCTATCATTCAATATGCAATTAATGAAGACCATTCACAATTTTTATTATTTGTATTAATGTACCTTATATAGCAGATATTAAAAGTATAGCTAACAAAAAATGAAAAAAATGAAATTAAATTAAATAATCTTTACAGGCCATATTAGTAATGAGAAATCTACTTTTTTATTTAAATTAGAAATAATCTTATTTTATATATCAATCCCAGTTCCCTCTCCCTCCATCCTCCCATGTCCCTAGAGAAACCTATTTTTAATATATGTTTGGGCCCTTTTTTGTTGGTTGTTTTGTTTTTGTTTTGAGACTAGGTCTCATGTAGCCACAATCCTACATGCCTGACCAGAGACCTGTTTGTTTTTGTTTTTTCAAGTTTCTTCAATCTTTCATATTGGAGATATTTAATACAAGGCTGTCCTTTCAGGTCTCAAGTCTCAATTAAATGCTACCCCACTGGATACAATGGCACCCTCCTGCAATGCCTTCAAGAGGCCAAGGCAAGACAGCTATTGGAAATGCTAACTCCATAGGGACCTCGCTGCCTGTAGCAAAGCACAGTGTTCATCTCCTACAGTTTTCCCTGACAGCCTGTAACTATGGCATGGCTCTTCACTCATCTTTATTCCTCTCCCACCAGTTCCCCACACTGTAAGCTTCCTGCCAGCAGAAACCACATTGGTTGTTTCCTTCACAGGGAAGCTAACTCCCTGTGAGATGAGTTTATTCTCGTTTCTTTTGGTTCTGCCTTGAATTGTTATGTAGCCTTCAGCTTCTATACTTCAACTTCCCAGTGTACAAATTACACTGGTCTTCCTTTCTTCCACAGAGAATAATTCCAATTACCTTAATTTTTTATCACTGAGTTCCTCTAATATCCAGTTTGCTTTTGCATTTCATATCCAATGTGTAGCTCTAGCCTTGATAAAGTATATGAATTGAGGTAAAAATCTGGTTAACACTGAATGTAATAGGAAAAGGCCCTTAGGATTCCTTCTTTCTTGTGTCTTCCTTTAACAATCTTGTGCTATCTCCAATGAGCAAGCCCTTATTAATTGTGATCACTTTCCCTCTTTTTTGATACTCTTCTCAGTTCAGGAAACAAGAAAAAAAAAAAAAAACAGTGCAAATTTGTTTCTTGGAGTTTTTATATTCTTGGAAAATTCAAGAAACTTGTGGGAATGATGTTTGAATTTTCTGAAAGGGGGTAAAACGGCAGGACCATGAGAGGGGGAGACAGCTCCAATCATATATTTTTCTAGATAAAATGAGATGGAAACTAAAAGTTAGGAGAGATGATTGCATATCTTCGTGTTTACCAACATGCAAAAGCACTTTAAACCTAAAAATCTCACATGCAGTGTCATGCAAAACCAAACGCAGCAAAGGATGAAGGGGATCAGCAAAGAATGCAGAAGGTTCCAGGCAACCAACTGAAATAAGCTTCAAGTTCATACAAACCTCCAACATTAAATTGCTATGTCTGATATAAATGTTTTCACCATCTAGTCTCTCTCTCTTTTTCTGTGAAAATGAAAAGGGAAAAAAAACAGAAGCATAAAAAATTAAAATGTTGTTCTTGCAGGGGAACAAACTGCAAATTGGCAAACAAACAAACAAAAAAACAGTTAAAAGTAAATGTTGCAATGCAGCATATGCCAACATGAAATGGTCACAGAACTACAAGGACACACAGTTACCAGAAAAGAATGGATGACTTTGTCTGCAAACAATGGAAAGCTGAGATGATGTTATTTAAATAGACAGTGCTCCTGGCTTCATAGTTTCTAACACAATAAGCTGGGTTGTTTGTTTGCTTTTTGGTTTTTTTATTTTTATTCTTAGAGACAGGGTTTCTCTATGTAGCTTTGTAGACCAAGGTAGCCTTGAACTCACAGAGATCTGCCTGCCTCTGCCTCCCAGGTACTAGGTTTAAAGGCATGCGCCACTACCGCCCAGCTTTACAATAAGCTGTTTTATGTTTGTTTTTAAAATTTAACTACTTGAATATTATCCTTTGAGATATATATATATATATATGTGTATATATATATATATTATCTCACCATATATCATGGAGTGGAGGAGAAATTCTGTTTTTAAAAAAAATTAGCTTTCTGGAATGTTTTATACTTATGAATATTACAGTATCTTGAATTCTACAGTGTTCTGTATTCAAATGGGTAACAAGTATATCCAGTAAAAACTGGTTCATCCCACTCTGAGGCTGGGAAATAAGCACACAGCAGTTAAATTCATACTATTAATGCTAGAAGGTGCTGTTGTTGTGATGGCTTTTGTGATAAATGTATATAAAATGTTAATGAGTCTAATATTATGATGCCATTGGGAAAGTTCTTTATGAAAGACAGGTCTGCCCCTCACCACTACATTTTGTTAAGATAGTTCTCTGCTGAAGCTTACTTTGATAAAACCAGTCAGCAAACAGTCTAAGGTTCTAATTTCTGTGTGTGTGTGTGTGTGTGTGTGTGTAAATACTCATCCCAACTATACTGTTTGAAGGTTCCCCACATACTGACTGGCTCTCTAATGAGGAAAATCAAGGGCTGGACCACTGTCTTTTTAACACAGTCATCGGCACGGGTGGAATGGCAGGGTAGTTTGTGTGAGAGCAGAAAATGGCTGACCTTCCTCACTCTTATCAGGTCTTCAGTTTTTCCTGCAGGCTTCTGTTTTGCCACAATTCAATAAAGGAAAAAAAAGATAACATATTGGCTCGTTGAAGTCTGTTCAAACCTTTTATTTACTTTTAAAGAAAGTGGAGTGGGGGGAATTTAAAACTGGGGTGGAGGGAAGGGACAAGCGGCCTATTGGCACAAACCTGTGTTTGGTCACCATTTGAGGTAGGTACTGTGACCTCGATGTGGGTTTTTTCCACCTATATTTAAGAGATAAAATAGTGAAACATTTTAGGTTAGCAGGGTTCCATGAATAGTTAAACAGCTTCATGAAGCTGGGGGTTAAATGTGCTGAAAAATGATCACCACAAAAGGGGAGGTTTTACTCCCAGTACAATCTGTTAGTTCATCATCAGAGATTCAAGGCTGAAGTGGTGATATGGATAGCCACACTACCAAAAATGAAAACTGAGCTCATCATTCTGTTGATGAAAACATTTTAATATTTATTTGTATAAAAAAGTACACACTAAAGCAATGTCCTGGAAGGGCTGTGTGTGTGTGTGTGTGTGTGTGTGTGTGTGTGTGTGTGTCAGTTTCAGCTTCTACCTTGCTCAAGACAGGGTCTCTCTTGCCCACTGAGGTGTGTGTCATGTCTTCCTGATTCTGCCTCACAGACACAAGTGTTATTGCATGTGGCTTCTTATGAGGGTTTTGAAGACCTGAGGTCAAGCAAACACTTGATTCACTTAGTCATCTTCCCAGCCCTAGAAGTACTTTAAATCATATTTAAGAACAGATTGATAAATAGAGATATAAATGTGTAATATACATGGTAGAAATAGTTTTTATAGTTAAAATAATAAAGCATGCAAGACACCAAACAGATAAATACAAGAGTCTGTTAGTTGATCAGTACATTTACGGAGACGATTTTACTCTTCAGTTTATCAAAAAAGAGCGCATCAAAATAAATTACAAACAAACTGTAGTGACGTGCAACTATTCCACCTCAGCTGAAGCATCCAACATTACAGTCTCCTCTCTAGAAAGCTGGAACCACGCGTTTGGCAGACAGGCAAGATTTATGCTCAGTAGTAGCAGATGAATACTATCCTAGGGATGCCTGTGTATCTTTGGAATACCTCTAGAAATAACCATCTTATATTCAGAAACTGGAGTAATTATTTTAAAACCTGATTACGATGAGGAAACACAATAGGGCAAGTACTGAATGAAGTGCCATATATTTTAAATTTAGAAACTTAAGGGTTAAATCAGTTTTGTTATATTACTCATTTTTTTACAGAACCTCATCAACTTGTGGTTTTTGACATATCTTTTAAATCACACAAAGCAGCACTGCTCTGGAGAACAATGTCACTGTGCTATTTTCCCTAGGTTGAATTTAAAAAAAAATTAGGTAATAGCAGCCTTTGTAACACTGCCAAACATATACACACCCCCAACCATACTACTTCTAACTACCAGGAGCAATTAACAATCGGGTCATTCTAGTCTAGATCCCAGTGAGCACGTTAGTTCACTTGTCTGAGCTTAGCTTTTCTTAAGTAATAAAATGAAGAAAATGTCTGTCTTCAGTTTGTTTGTTTGTTTTTGAGACAGGAGTTTCACTATGTAGCCTGGGCTGGCCTCCAACTCCATTTCCCAAGATCTGGAATTATAGACATGTGCCACCATGCCCGAATTAAAGCAGACATAATGTCTTCATAGAATTATGTATACTCTACAAATACTAGTTTTAAATTATCTCATGAAGCTTAAGTTCTTTGTTAAACCAATAATGTCCTTCTGGGTCCTTAGAATCTAGCAGCAGAAAATGAAGTGCCACTGCTTCAGTTTAAGAAGTAAGGCCAAAAAGAAGGGAGCAGTGGGGCATGCCTATAGTCCCAGGGTTTTGTGAGTGCAGGAGTTCGAGGCTAGCCTGGTAAACAGAAAACCCACTTCATTCTGCCAAAGTTCCAAGAGCAGAAGGAACCTACTTTTGAAGTACCTGCAAGTTTTATGGGCAGAAGGAAAACAAACAGCGAGACAGCAGAAGACCAGAGGTATCTTAGCCATTCAGGAAGAGCCCCTGCAATAGCCTACATAGTCTGAAGTGCTAGCTGGTAAATTATAACATTAAAAAACAAGCAGGTATTCAAAGGCCACACAGAGCCTGAAGATTAATGTCATGGGCACCAGGCTAGTTACAAAAGTGTAAAAACTCATTACTCATTCACTTAAAGACAGAAATTTAACAATTAAAAAAATAGCTGTCTACTGTTCTATATTAAATCAGACATTGAGCTGGCTCCAAAAGAACAGGTCTTAACATAAAATATCTTTTTTTTTTTTGTTGTTTGTTTTGGTTTTTTGAGACAGGGTTTCCGGCTGTCCTGGAACTCACTCTGTAGACCAGGCTGGCCTTGAACTCACAGAGATCCACCTGCCTCTGCCTCTGCCTCTCAAGTGCTGGGACTAAAGTTGTGTGTTACCACCACCACCAGGCAGTGAAATGTCATTCTTATGAAGGCCTTTTCCCATAGTCCCTTAACAACAGTGAGAACTGCATCTACTTTAACAGACCTAAACTAGCATTGTGTAAATGTTATTTTAAAAGCTTGAACATATAAATAAGACCAGCCCAGTTATGACTTCTTGGAGATTTGCTAATTAACTGGTGATTTTTCAGCTCAGTGCAGGGACTATGGGTATACTCAACTCAGCAGCATAACTTCTCCCACACAACAGATCTTCTCCTCAGCTAGCTGTGTACTGTCTAAAGAACTGGGCTGGAGAGATGATGCAGCAGTTAAGAGCACTGGCTGCCCTTGCAGAGGACCTGGGTTTGACTCTCAGCACCCACATGGTGGCTCATACTGTAGTTCCAGGGGATCTGATGCCTTCTTCTGACCTCTGAGGACACCGGGCATGCACATGGTGCACATACATAAATTCAAACAAAACACTCATACACATAAAATAAAAAAATAACCCTAAAAAATTAGAAAGACTTTAAATAGCTATATAAATGTGCTTGATGAAATATCATTTGGAAATCAAGTTCTACAAAAATATACAAGAGGTTGTTAAGAGACGATTTCTTTTAGAAACAATGAGAAAAAGCAACTTTGTTGGGAATCTGTAAGAACCAGTTGCTCTGAAAACATCTGTAACTCAGAACGTGCATTAGCTGATGTAAGGTCTCTAAGACATACCTTCCATGCTTCTGTGGGCTCTGGCTCAGCTTGCTCAGGCGGCTCCTCTTCCCCTTTGGCTTCAACCTTCGCAGCTTCCTTCTGTGTTTTTTTGACAGGTGCCCCTGGCCCTTCTGTGACCTGACTCTGAGCAATGGCTGGTGCAGAGGTGGGCCGAGGACTTCGGTCTGTGGACTCGGCAGCTGCTGCTAAGTGAAGAAAAATAGATGAAGGCAAGTGTCTGTCCCTGTCCTTAAGTCACAGGGTGAAACTGTGAATCTTGTATGTATCATACAGAAGGCAAAACACAAATTATTTGTGTTTTTCAAGATACCTGATGGCAGGCTACAAGACAAATGCATCCTCAACAGAGAAACTAGGACATCTTAATGACTATTTTATAAATGCTGAATTCAGGGCAGACTGAAGAAAGGAAGCAAAACCATTTAATTTATATCTACTAGCTTAAAAAAAAAAAAAAAACTTAACAAGGACGGCTCTCCCAATAAGCCTTTTTGAAATAAGCATCTGTTTGCTTTTAGATGGTTTCAGGAACCTAGCATCTGACTAGAGGGGAAATGAAGTCTGTTTTCTTGTTTTTTTTTTTTTTTGTTCTTTTCAGTGAAGCTCTACAGAATGATTACAAAACAACTGATAAATGGCTCTTCCAATGATAAGACCGGGACTACTACTGTTTGATGTGCGTGAAGGCAAATCTTTGAGCCAGACATTCTCCTTTAATAAATCATATGATTAACATTAATTCAAAAGCTTCTCTCATCCAAAAACGAAGCATAAGCTAACGGAGGCCCCTCCTCACCTTAACCAATGTCTTACAGCCTGTTCTCTAAAGGACAGAACCTGGCTGTCAACCAGGGCTTATTTCCCCCCAGGGCAAATTTGACAATGTCTGCAGATGTTTTTTGGTGGCACAGCTGGGGCAGAGAAAGGAGGTGCTGACATCTAGTGCATAGAGGCAAAAGTTGCTGAGGCTGAGAAACCCTAGTTAGGGGAGAAGCCCACCTAGACCACTTTGGAGAGAATAAACAAGACGGGCTGACAATAAAAACCTCTGCACATACTTAACTGCTGCTTGGGTTTGACCTATATGGCATCTATACTTTAGATAACTTAATTCAATACAGGGATTGGGGCTATAGCTCAGTGACAGACTGCCTAGCAAGCAGGAGGTGCTAGGTCCCATCTGCAGCATCACAAAATAAAACAAGAAACATTCATTAGCTTTAGCTTTTAGCCTTCGTTCTCTTCTTTTAGGGTTTAAAAAGAAAATACCCATATATTTTGTAACAAAGCTTACTAATTTGACACTGTTTTAAGAAAGTACATTTTTAAAAATGTGATTTAATTTTGTTTTGTTTTTTATTTGTTTGCTTGTTTGAGGGTCTTACCCACCTAGCCATTTCAATGGCTCTGACTACTATTTCAGATAAGGGGCCATTTTTTGTACTGAGACTTTTAGTTTCAATACTCTTTCATGAAAACCTCACAATTTTGTTACATACATTCCTTTCTCTTCAGACTACTGAATGCAATTTATTCTGATACATTTAGATTTATAAACTTCAAAAATGAAGCAAAACAATGGATTTCTTTAAGCTAGAACAGATTGAAAAAATGTAAAGTTACAACTATCTTATACATATGACACCAAGAGAGAAACACTTATTATCCTGTAATGGTCTCCAGAGGAAGAATTTCTCAGAGGATGCCTAGCAGAAGAACAGCAGAAACACAGAGCCTATTTCATCTTACAATGACAGATCTGTGGCCGCTTGCAAGTCCCTGTTGCTAATGGGTGCTCTAAGCTAGTCAATGCAAGAGT
This sequence comes from Phodopus roborovskii, assembly GCF_943737965.1. NCBI lineage: Eukaryota > Metazoa > Chordata > Mammalia > Rodentia > Cricetidae > Phodopus > Phodopus roborovskii. The sequence continues at coordinate 19,752,353 of NW_026126448.1, forward strand.
GGCAGATGGCAAGGCAAACCTAACAAAACAAGGAAAATGACAAAATATTTTTCTCACAGTTGTGTTAAAGCCTCATATTACATGTGTATTCACACCTCCTCTCAAAGAATTAATTCAACTCTGCCTGGAATCACAGAAACATAGCCCTTGCTTTCATCATGTGCTATTTGTCACATGAATTTGGTTCTAATCCAATACTAATACTGCAGAGCCAAATGATTTATGTCTTTGGTATTCCTACTGTGTATGGGAAAGTACACACAAATATAAAAACTAATGGTTAGACACAGAGGCGGCAATAGTTCAGAAACTGCAAAATACCAGTTACAACGAGCATCCCTCACTAAGAAAAGCAACAAGAGCTGTGGTGGTGCACACTGGTAGGATTTGCCGAAGAAGGCAGAGGCAGGAGGATCATGAGAATAGCAATAGGAAACAGGCAAGATCCAAACCCCGAACATCACACGTAAACCTCAGTCACACACCGTGGTGCTAGAAAAAGAGACTCGAGTTTCCTCATCTGTGGAATGTGGAAGACACTAACTGTAGGAGAGTTGGGGAAAAATACTCAACAGAAAAATAGTTGATGAATTCTAAATATAAATAACTTTTAACATCATACTCCAGTCCTTATATTTATTTTTTTATGGGCTACTATTTTAATAATATGTTGGGCAAAATTGATTTCAGATCCTCAACACATATGCATCACCTAAGTAACATCTGTAAATTTAGCCCTGGGTTGGGGAGATGAGCCCTGGAGCTCACTGACCAGCCAACCTATCAAACTGGTAAGCTCCAGGAGTGACCTTGTCTCAAAATATAGGTGGAATGTGACCATGGAATGCCCTTGATGTCAACCTCTGGCCTCCATGTGAATTGTACAACACACACACCTACTGCAGTGCACACTTGTGCGTGTACACACTTTAATTCAGGGTTAGGACATAGCTCAATGGCTAGCATGCCTACGGTCCTGGGTTTGATCCGTTCCGTCAAGAAAAAGGAAAATGATAACTGGTCAGATAGTTGATCCTCAGCCTCTCTGAGACTTTCCACCATCAGTTTTCATATATGGAAAATCGCTTTAAAATCCAGCTCCTCACATGGAAGCTCAACCGGAGGCCAGGGCCTACTGGGTCAGGAAGAAGCTCCCCATAGTATCATCTGAACACAGCAAAGGGATGGAGGTCGAGTGACAACACAAAACAGAAACCTTGCTTCTCTACATCCCAGACTCTGCCTCCTTCTGGAGTCCCTCTTTCCACCAAATGACCAAACACAGGAATAAAACTTGGTTTTCTTTTCCTTGCCATTTCCGATACTTAATTTATTAGCAATGCTGCCAGCCCTACTTACAAAATGAACCCCTAATTGCTTTCCACTGCAGTGGACATTACTTAAGCAAGCTGCCATCATCTCTCCCCCACATTCCTCTCCCCTGTGCTTACTAGAATTTACACCTGTGCTGCCCGGACAATTGTTCTTAAACGGAAAGCTCAGTTCCTCAGCAGCAGCCACGTTTCAGGTTCTTATCAACCACATACAGTGGTTCTAAATCAACATCACAACACGTTTTCACTGGCACAGAAAGTTCTATGGGACAGACAAAGCTCACTCCTCCCTTCAAGGATATGTACTTGCTACTCTTTCATCTGGAATGCTCCATCCAGACTTTGGGATTGCCAGTTACGTCTCATAGTTCAGGTCTCAGCTGAATGACATTCTTCTGGGGAACCTTCTGAATTTAACTAGATTACCTAATCCGAAACAGCCCCCTAATCTCCCCACTTAGGGACGCTCTGTACATCATTTCTTGCATTTTATTTTCTTCATAGCACTCATGACCACCTGAAGTTATTTTGTTTTGTTTCTATCTCTACCTATGGAATAAAACTCCATGAAGACAGAGGCCATATTTGATTCCCATACCAGTATCTCCAGGGAATACTAAGTACATAGCAGATGTAAAAAAAAGTGACTAAACAAAGTAAAAATGAGTTAAATATTGATATAAATCTATTGGTCTTTATCCATTGCTGCCCTGCAGTCAAACTTCAGTTCTCATTTTCTTAAGATGGTTTTCTTAACTCCATTGTTGGGATTTTTGTTTGTATGTTTTTGAGACAGAGTCTCTCTATGCAGCTCTGTCTGCCTGGAACTTGCTATGTAGTCCGGGCTGGCACAGAGATCCACCTGCTTCTGCCTCTGAGTGCTGGGAGTGCTAGGGTCAAAGGTGAACAGCAGCACCCCAGCCTGACTTTCTTGGGTCTGAATTAGACAGTAGCACCCATTCACTTTACCACTGAGGTTCTTTGTAAACCAAAGACAGTCGGATTCTCTTATAAATAACCATACTTCCCAGTTGGGCATGCTGGCATGTTTACCACCCCAGCTCCAGGAGGTCAGGACAGGAGGCTAAGGAGCTGGAGGCCAGTCTGAGATATAGTACACACTCTCTCAAAACAATGCAAAAAAAACAACCAAACAAAAACCCTTATACTTCCTTTTTCTTTCTCTAAAGAGCACAATAATATCTAATACAAACCTCCATCAAGGCTCCTGGACGCACGTTTGCTTGCTGTCCGTTCAAAGTGCGGAGCAGGCCTGTCAATCAGAGCACTGGCTTGTCTGGTCTGAGCTTGAGTCCGGCCACTGTATCGAAATTTAGATCCCAGGGCAAGAAATTTACTTTTGGGAATGGTGTCTGTAGAAGTCAGTCTGGGAGAGAAAAATCATAATTGTGCTACTTCATTATTTTATTATTGTGACTATAAATAACTAAAAATCAACCAAGAATAAAAGCGTTTCCAAATTCTTATGGTTTTTTAGTAGTTAAGAGATTTCTAGTCAAGCAATATTGTAAGTCTATGCCATATCTCAAGAAATCAGAATAAGTTTAGTTGGAACCTATATTAAAAACACTTAAGTCTCTATAAATAAGATTTTATGGCTTTCAAAATGGCTGATAGCACTGTAGGCTTTACACTACATCCTTGAAGAAATGTTTTCTTCATTTTACAGACACTGGATATTAAAACATTCTGGGATGAAGTTACTTAAGGCTACAAAGCCATCGGGAGGCTGAACTGTAACAACCCAAGTCCAGGACTGAGTTGAGCCGCCGTGAGAACAACCAGAGCCTCTAACAAATACCAGGCCTTACTCCTCACTTCTGCTGCCCTGTTAGAGTGCATAGAAAGGCACTCTGGGAATGCTGGGACATGCTTTCCAACCAAGAGGGAGAACTAGATTCACTTTCCTTGATTAGTTTCCTTGATTCACTCTCACCTGAGCTAAATAAAGTGCCAGCCTTGCAGAGGAGACAATTTCAATAGCAGGTTCAAAATAAATATGTACAAATAATGTATCCCTGAGAACTGCTTGAGTGAGAACAATACCTGAAAAACGTATGATGCTCCACACAGACTTTCCATAGCTTTTTAGCTGCTCGGTAACTAGGAAGCTTGAAGCCAATGGTACTTTCATATTGTTCTTGCTTTAAAGATACAAATTAACACAAAACATAAATATTACTAAATTATAGTGAAACAGAGCCAGAGAAATAGGACACCATCAAAGAGATGATTTTAAATACAAAGAATGTCTTGGGGTTGCAGAGATGGTTCAGTGGTTCCAGAGAACTGGGGTTCAATTTCCAGAACCCACACAGTGGCTCATAACTATCTGTTACTCCATACCCCAGGGATCCAATACATTCTTCTGACCTCCATGGGTACTAGGCATACATGTGGTGCACAGATGTACATGCAGGCAAAATATCCATATACACAATATATATATTTTTAAATGCTACATTAAATTTTTTTCTTATTAAAAGAAATCTGCTCACTGAGGGAGGCTTTTTCTAAAGCAAAAAGGCCAGTAAATATGTCTTCTATTACTTATGAATCTTATTTGTTTTTTTAAGAATATACACAATACTCTGTGATCCTTATGAGACACAATCTAGTCAACTTGTAACTTCTAGAACTGCATTTCTTTAGGCACACACCTACATTTGTAACTTTAGATTACTCAATAATCAGGGAATGAGACATCCAGTCATCTCTCCAGCCAGTCAATATTATTACACAATAGGAATTAGTAATGGGAGCTAAACATTTATCTCAAACCAGATTACTTTTTCTCTTCTTTTTTTAAGGCAGGGTCTCACTATGTTGCCCTAACTAGCCTGGCTATATAAATCATGGAACTCTGAGATTAAAATTATGTTCCTCCTTGTCCAGCCCAGATTTTTTTAATTTTTAAATTGACAAGTGAAAATTGTAAGTATTGAGAGTATTCAGCATGTTTGGCATATTGTAGAACAACCAAATGAAGCAAATTGGCATACAGACTAACTCATAAGCCTTTTTTGTTTGTTTTGGTTTTTGTTTATTGTTTTGTGGCAAGAACTCATTTTCACAGTGTTTTTTTTTTGGGGGGGGGGTCAGTGCTAAATATTAAACCCAGGCCTCACACATGCTAGTGAACCTCTGAGCAATTTTCAAGAACACGGTCATTTGTAACCTATAGTCACTACATTATGCAGTAAGTCTCTGGCACTTCTTTCCTTGTTCTTGGATGATTACAAGTTTCCTTTTCCTATTTAACTGACCTGTGAAGACCTTTCTGGCTGAAGTAAACCATACTGGAAGGCAAGGGCTACTAGAAACACATACTTTTGGTTTGGCCCCTTTGTTTCTACCTCAAGCACATTTGTAAGATGGAAAAGGAAGCAGGATTGCTCCGAGTATGTTATTGGCAGCAGCAGTATGACTAGATACCAAACTACACATGAAGAAACTGTTCACTCAGTTAAAAAATGAGCAACCTCTGCTGTAGTCATGGCACCCCACTTTTCAGAGTCCTGTTGTGCTCAACTGCTTTGAGAAAGAATTATGTATTTTCACTATATATTAGACAGTTGAGACTTCAAAGGCAAGGACTTCCCATAACAGCTATTAATATTTCTGTGTGTCTACATTTTCCTCCTTTATTATAGTAAAATGCAATTGGTTGAAAAATGACATCTTTTTACTTACTGTTATATTTAGAGCCCCTAGAATAGTCACTGGCACAAAAAAAAAGGGGGAAAAAAACCTGTTTAATAAACATTTCTTGGTTATCCAGGCATGGTGGTGCATGCCTTTTAATGTCAGCACTGGCAGACAGGGAAAGCAGATCTTTACAAGTTCAAGCTGGGTCTACACAGTTAGACACTGTCTCAGAAATTCCTGAATTTCAATTGAGAGATTATAGTATGAAACAGTGCTTCAAGGCACATCCAGAATTTCCAGGCTGAGACAGTACCACTCTTCACCAGCAGATGGTGACACACACACACACACACACACACACACACACACACACACACACACACACACACACAAAACCACTATCCATAAGCCTGGACTGGGCTTCTCTACCCAGAGCTCTCCAGCCATCTCATTCCATCTTCAAATGGACTGGGACAGAAAAGTTATTAATCTTCTTGAGTATAAGGAAGCTCAGCTTCCAATTTTTCCCAAGTCTTTGATCTAGGGAGTGGTATAAAGCTTTAAAAAAAATGTCATTTTGCTCTTACACAGGACTCAGTTCCTGGCACCCACGTCAAGTGGTTCACAATTGCCTGCAGCTCTGATCCAGGGTATTCAAAGTCTCTGGCCTTCTGGGGCACCTACATTCATGTGCACAGACCCATACACACATCCCTTCCCCACATGAACAATGAAAATTAAACAAGTCTCCAGGACAGCCAGAGAAAGAGATTCTGTGTAAAAAACAAAACAAAACTTTAAAAATTTAACTCCTACTTAAACAATTAATTTTGTTGTATCACCATAGATCTTCAACATAATAGCTAAAATTAGATGGGTATATACTGAAATTTGACCACTGATTACTTAGTTTTGCTTTCAAATACCTGTTTCTAGGTATTTGAAACAGTTCTTATGTGGACAGGCCTGGAAGTCCTGATCCTCCTTTCTCCATCTCACAAGTGCTGGGAGTAGCTAATATAAAGACTTATAGATAGAGGTTCTGCTCTGTCTGATCCTGCCACCTTCAGTCCCAAATAAACACAGAGACTTACATTAACTATAAACTGTTTGGCTGGTTGCTTAGGCTTCTTACTGGCTAGCTCTCTCTTAATTATTAACCCATAACTATTAATCTATGTATTTCTACATGGTCTTATCTTACTGGAGAATGTCCAGCATCTTATCTTCTCAGTAACTATATGGTGTCTGCCTCTGGCAGCCCTTCTCTGCCTCCTCTCCCCAGCATTCTCCTCATCTGGTAGCTCTGCCTATACTCCCTGCCTGGCTACTGGCCAATCAGCGTTTTACTCATCAACCAATAAGAGGAACATATATACAGACAGGACATCCCCCCATCAAAGACTTCTTAGATGACATAATGGGAAATGAAATGTTTGATTCATTCATTCATTCCTTTTTTTTTTTTTTTTTTGGTTTTTAGTTTTTGAAGACAGGGGTTTCTCTGTGTAGACCTGGCTGTCCTCAAACTCAGAGACCTGCTTGCCTCTAGAATTAAAGTCCTGTGCCACCCCTGCCCAGTGATTCATTCATTCTAATTACATTTCCTATGTAATTCAGGCTCACCCTGAACTTGCAATTCTCTTCCTGTTTCAACCTCCAGGATTACAAGTACAAGGATTACAAGCATTTGTTGACCATGCCCAGCTAGAAGTCCCTGTTTGGTTGGAGAGAAGAGAAACCGAAGTTGCATACCTCTCCAGGCCGAATCTTGATGAAGAAGCTGCTACGTTTGTAAGAAATCTTTAGCACTTTGGGCCAAGGGAAACGATTAATTCTCAATTTATCTTTGTAAACCAAAAGGCCACTAGAGCAGACTCCTAAGATGATATCCACTCCCTCCAAGTCCTGAAAAGAGAGCATCAGCATTTTATTTGAATGAAGCGGTGAACACATTATTGGCTATTATTAAATAATCTGAAGTGACCACAACTCCAGTAACAAAGCATACAATAAACACAACACTTAAAGTGTGTGGTAGTGGTGTATGACTTTAATCCCAGTACTTGGGAGGCAGAAGCAGGCAGATCTCTGTGAATTTGAGGTCAGCCTAGTCTACAGAGTGAATTCCTGGGCAGCCAGGGCTACACAGAGAAACCCTGTCTTGAAAAACAAAATAAAACAAACAAAAAAAAAAAACATAAGCAGTCATTGTCCACTCGAGTATATGTCTAAGTCAGTAGACAACCTCAGTGATCCTACTAGGCACCATGGTAAGAGTTATCACTGTTAGATCAGTGAGATGGTCATTTGCTCCCATGCCTGACAGCCTGAGTTCAATCCTCAGAATCTACTTAGTAGAGTAAAAAACCCCTCATTGTCCTTTGATCTCCACACATCCACCATGACATATATGTTTATTATTGTATAAAGTTAGCACAAGAGATCTGACAGTAAAAAAAAAAATTTGATGTTAAATACATTAAATTACAAATACCATTCCTAAGCCTAGAAAGAACACTAAAGTAAAATAGCATTACAATAATATACCCTGAAAAAAATGTAAAATATTAATCACATAATTCAAGGAAAACAAACTACACCTGAATTAATCAAAGGATTATTTATCTAGTTAAGTAATCACACCCAAAGTTAAATGCTTCCTGAGTACTTTTTCCTAAAATGAGTATAGGGAAATTTATTAGTACCTAAATGTGTAATATACAAGAATTACAGGGCCGGAGAGATGGCTCAGTGGTTAAGAGCACCAGGTGCTCTTCCAGAAGACCCAGGTTCAATTCCCAGGACCCACATGGCAGTTCACAACTGTCTGTAACTCCATTTCCAGGAGATCTGGGACCCTCACATGCAGGTGAAACACCATTGTACATAAATAAAAATAAATAAATCATTTAAAAAAGGAATTACAGAGATAAAGACATCACATACAGCTTTAATTCAAAGTCTACATAGCTGAAAATTGACCAGAAGATACCCTCTTACATTTTTAAAGTCCACGGGTTACAATTAGCTTTCTCTTTTTAAAACTTTTTTAAAGGGGGCTATAGAGATGGCTCAGTGGTTAAGAGCACTGGCTGCTCTTTCACAGGACCCGGATTCAATTCCCAGCAACCACATGGTGGTGGTGGGGGGAAGCCATGACTGTGTAATGAAATTTCACTAGGACAAACAGAACTCAAACATGAAATCATAAATTCAGTCAAGGAGAATCTTAAAAATCATCAACAGGTCTAAGTAGAGACCAGATGCTTGAATGACCTAACGCTTGAATGTTTCTAAATCCCTACCAAGTGATTTTTCTGCTTATTCAGGAATAAACAGAGCAGAAGAGAGTTCATCATCCTCTGAAATAAACCTATCACATCTTTGAAGAGTTCTGCTAAACAACTTGTCATATTGAGCCAAAAAGTAGATTTCCTTGTAGTTTCCATATATGTATGTATATATGTATGTATGTTTCTATTTTTCTGGCCCTGGGTTTACGCCTAGACGCCATGATAAACAATCTCTTCACTTTTAAAAACATATCTATTTGAAACAGGGTCTTATGTACCCCAGGCTGACCTCAAATTCCCCATATAGCCAAGAATGATAACGAATTTCTGATCCTCCTGCCTCTAATTTCCAAGGGCTGGGATTACGGGCATGCACACATCCAGTTTATGCCCAGCTGGGGACTGGGCCTAGGACTTCATGCAAGCTAGGCAAGCGCTCTATCAGCTGAGCTTTATCTCTAGCCCCATTTCCCTTTCGAGGCTGAGAATCTATCTTCCTTTATTTCTTACTGGATAGGACTTTGTTTACGTCACAGGTACTAGCTAAGTTCCTCTGTCGGAGCCTCTGGATCATCCCTTGAGTCCTTTCCCTGGCAGTCTTTGCAACACCCCAGCCATTTTAGTAGCCAGTTAGTAGCCAATCTACCTGCATTAATTAGGCAGGTCAGTGGTTAAAGTTCACACTTCTGATTCCCTAACCCAGTAGTTCTCAAAATAGCTATGGTATGAGTCACCTGGAAAGCTTGTCACAGACTGCTGAGGTCCTCCCCACGTTCCAATTATTACCTCTGGGAGAGACCTGAAACATGTATTTCTAACAGATTCCTAGGTGGTGTTAAATGCCACTGACTGAGAGACCAATGGTTCTGATTCAGGCATCATTAGCACCATTTGGAATGGCCATTAAATCTGGAGCTAGAGCCTCTTTCTAGCCAGCCTATAAACCTGGGCAGAGCTCTGGAATCTGCATAGTTAGTAGACACCCCAGGTGATTCTTATGTGGATAATGCTGCTTGTGGAATTGAATTATCCCTTGATGCCTCTCTGCATCTTCAAATGTAACTTTATTTCAGAAAATACAATTTATTTCTCTCTAGACATATTTTTATCTTTACAATGTTTTGGTTGCAATTTTTTGTAAACAGAAATTATCTTATTGATATAGAATTCATATACCACACAATTTTTCCACTTAGAGTATAAAATTCATTTTTCAATATATTTAGAGGCAGGCACACACACATATACACACACCCAAAAAAGAAAAAAAAAAAAAACTCTTAAGCCATTCTCTAGCATGTTGATGGTAGCTCACACCTAACTCCAGCACTCAGGAGGCAAAGGCAGGCAACCTCTGAGTCTAAGGCCAGCCTGGTCTACAGAGCAGCAGAGTTTGAGGACAGCCAGGGCTACACAGTGAAACCCTGTCTTAAAAAACACAAAATAAATAAAACACCACAAATAAATGTTGTTAAGAGGTATAAGATATACCATATACATTAATAGGTCTTAATAGGTCTGTGTCATATGCATTTACATACACATTAATATGCACCAAAATTATCAGTACCTTTGCCTTGTGAAGATCAACTCCATACATGGACAACTTTTTGGCATTCTCAAGAAATTCCAAGTCAGCCTGAGCTGGAGTCATGGACCTTTGGCAGAATAAAAAGGGAAAATTCAGTGACACGGCAGAAGTGTCTGTAACTGAATATTCATGGTACTTTATATAAGCCAACACACACACACACACACACACACACACACGTCCTCAAAGTAATTATGGAATGAGAACTTTCTCACTACCTGAGTCTAAATAACTGAAATATACCTTAGAAAATAAAATGTAAGAAAACCAGATGTCACCAAAATGTTATCATAGAGGCAAACTCTAAATCCGTTTGCTTTGCGCTACCCCAGCCATCTGGAGTTCAGCACCCCTCTCTTCAGCCTTTCTCTGTGTCACACATGAACTCCTCCTACTAATTTGGTTTTTTTAACCAAGGAGATGACCAAATTAAATCCTCAGTACAGTTTACAAGATCTTCTTAGCTGCCCTTCTCTCTATACCCTGAATTGAGTTATTATAGAAATTAAGCTGGAGGGCAAGCTGACGTTACTTAACTGGGACTCTTAATGGGGGCAGATTTGATGAAAAGAAATTTTCTGGTAACAGATGGTGTCCTGCCCACTGATCTCAATGAATAAATTGGCTAATAGAAGCATCCTGATAATGGGACTGTTTTCTGTTAATAAGATGTCTTCACTGCCAGGCATATAATGAGTTAGACTTGTCTGAAAACAGTCAATCTCGCTGTCTAAACATTCACTGTGCCAGCCTCTCTTTTATAAATTCCTTCTCTTTCGAAGGATGTTCTTGAGCTGTTCTGTTAGCTTTCAAGACAAAGACATCACTCATAACGCTGCACTATTTGAACCAATTACGACAGTTCACAGTAACAACAAGGCAGCCACATCCCTAAGGAAAAACACATGGACAATCAGCTTTCCCCTAAGACTGCCCAGAGCCATGGAAGCAGCAGGGATCTCTTTACTTAACCAGGAAAGGTCTCTGCCAAACCCATCTGTCTTTACCCTCATTAAAAAGAACAAAGGGTTTCTTGGAACAATAACCACCAAAAGAAGAAGAAAAAAAATCACCTCAGCTTTCCTGTATAAAGTTTCACAAGCTCTAAAGCACCACACCGGAATTTATTAATTGAAAGTGTAAACAAGGGGGGTGGGAACCTATAAGCAAGTTATTCAGAACATCTCAGGCAACTTTTATAATTGCACATATAATTAATATAAATAATCCATGTAAGTAATATGTTCTTTTACTTGAAGTTAGTCTCGGCTATTTTATGTTTTTGTTGCTCCTTTTATTATATATTAACAATAGGACTCAGATCATGTCACCAGCAAATCAGAATTCACTAAGAAGCAGCAGGTTCAAGTCACAGGACTGGAACCCTGACTCCTGCCCTTAGGGTCATGTCTAGATCTCCTTCAGTCCCCTCTATAAATTAAGAGTTATAATGTCTATTTGTAGAACATAGGGATAAACAATGATTTTTTTTTTGGTCTTCGGTAAATACATGAAATGTGATTATCAAATTAGATTATGTTTGTAAAACTGCTTTGTAAACTATAAATGTTTATTACTACTGAAACTTTAGTTTTCTAATAGTTCAGTGGTCCATCTACATACAAATCATAAAATTATAAAAAATAATTTGTAGCCAGGCATGGTGGCACACAACTGTAATTCCAGTACTTGGGAGATGGGGTAGAAAGATAAGGTGTTCAAGTCAGCACAGGTTATGAGACCCTGGGGATGTCGGCATTTATCTTTAATTCTAAGCAGAGGCAGGTGGATCTGTTGTGAACTCAAAGTCAGCCTGGTTTACAGAGTGAGTTGCAGACCAAGCCAGATAGTAAGACTGTGGTGGTATCTTGTTAACAAATAAAGCTTGCCTGAAGATCAGAGGGCAGAACTAGCCACTAGTTAACCATAGAGATCTGGAGGTCTGTATAGACAGACAGGAAGTGATATGGCTGGGTAGAGAAAAGAATATAAAGCGGGAGGAGGCGGAGCTCGGCCCCTTTTCAGATTGAGGATTTCATAAGAACTCTAGTGGCTGGCTGTTCTGCTTTTCTGATCTTTCAGCTTTCACCCCCTAATATCTGACTCCAGGTTTTTATTAAGACCAACTAGAACTCATGCTACCTGAGACTTTATCTCAAGAAAGATTGGGGGGGGTGGGTTATGAGAGGGTTAGATCACTTAAATTTATACACAGAATTTAAAACATTAAATAAAAACATACATCAGGCCAGGCATTGATGGCACACACCTTTAATCACAGACAGGCAGATCTCGTGAGTTCAAGGCCAGCCTGGTCTACATACACACATACAACAAAAGCTAGAGCTGGGGAGATGGCTCATCGCTTGTTGTGCAAGCATGAGAGCCTGAGCTCAAATTCCCTGCACCACGGACAGAAAAAAGCCAAGCAGTGTGTGTCTGTAATACTAGTGCCGAAGAGGAAGGAGGATCCCAATCTTCCTAGCCAGTTAGTGTACCAACCAGTGAGCTTCAGAATCAGTGAGACATCCTAACTCAAAACATAAGGCTGACAGGAGCTGGAGAGCTCATGCAGGGATGTCTCCATGATTAAAAGTGTTTACTGTGAAAGCAGAAGGACCAGAGTTCAGATCCCAGCACCCATGTGAGTAAGAGCAAGATATCATTCCACCCACACCTATAACCCCGGCTGAGTAGAACAGAGGCAGGACTATTGGGGCTTGCTGGCTGCTAGCCTAGTTGAAAAGACAACAAACTCCAGGTTAAGTGAGAGACCATACCTCAAAGACACAAAGTGGAAGGTAATGAAGGAGGACACATGATGCCTCCTCTGATCTCTGCCCACGCAGGTGCCCATGCACGCATACACACATACCCCCACACACACACAAAAACGTCTCTCACACAGTAAGGTAAAGAGCAATAAAGACAACATCAATGTTACTCTTCAGCCTCCAAACATGCCCACACAGGAACATGTTATCTGCATACATCACATTTGAATTTTTTCCCCTATTTTCACTTTTCAACTCTAAGGGACATCAATCTTAATATACATATTCAAGCTATATTTCTAGATAAGTGTGATTCAACACATATGAGGAGCTAAATAGAGATCTTAAAACCTTTGTCTTAAATTATAGATGATTGTAAACCACCATGGGTTGCTGGAAATTAAACTCAGGACCTCTGGAAGAGCAGCCAGTGCTCTTAACCTCTGAGCCACCGCTCCAGCCCCCTCAATTATGATTCCTAAGTCATATACAATGCAAATGATTTTCTCCTAAGCCATGGTACACTGCCAACCTAGTGGTCCCAACGTTTCTGAATACTTCTGTATGCACGTCCCACAAATAAGGACAGCCTTCTTTCTACACAGTGTCAAAATCCGGAAATTAACAATGACACATAACGCCACACAATCCCTAAGCCCATTCACCAAGCTCAGCCAGTTGTTACAGAATAATCCAGTTGTAGATCCTGTGTCTCCAGTCTAATCTGGTATAGGTCTGACTCTTGAGCTCCAGGCAAGAGCTTCACAGTGAGCTGTATCCCTAGCCCTGAACCACACATCTTTAACAGGAAGGTCACAGAAGTGGAGCTGTGCCTGCACTGCATCCTATCAAGTGTTCACAATTTCAATTTGTCCCTCCAAAGATGATGTCCACTCTCACACTGATGTATGGCAAGTTTCTCTGAAATTCTTCTTTTATCTCTTTGTAGCTATTAAGTATTTTATGAGAATTCTTTTCAATTTTTTTAAAATATCTTCCATCAAACTGTTTATTTATATATATATCATTATGAACTCATAGATCAAGGTTGGGTTTCTTCCTTGTTTTGGTACTCCTCATGATAAGCAAGTGCTGTGCTACTACATCTCTAACACAGACTCTCATTTTAGTAAACGCAATATAATCACTTACTTTGCATATCTTTTCCCCTGCTTAAATTGCCTGAGATTTGGTCAGTGGGAGCGGAGCTTCTTCAAGGACAATCTGTGTCCTTCTAAACATTTCTCATCTTTTTTGAGCATGTCTTCCCAGCTCAGTGAATAATTAAAGTACACCAGTATTTATATAGGTACCTATTTACATATGTGTCTACCACCACTGAAGCCATTAATGTGCACTGAAACCTCTAGTTTTGATGTAACACCACCAGGTTCCTTCCTCCCTCTCTACAGAGATCAGGCAGTAGTGGTACATACTTTTAATCCCAGGACTCAGGAGTAAGAGCTAGATGGATCTCTGTTAGTTCAAGGCCACACTGACTACACAAAATTGATCCAGTCCTAAAAGAAACACCTCACACAAAGATGATCTCAGCACTGTAATCCCGGACTCATGAGAGGTATATAAGACAGGAATAGGGTCTCAGAGCTAGCATCCATTCTCCAGCTACATTGAGGATAGGAACACAATGAAGTCTCCAGCCATGTTAAGGAGAGCATAGCAGTCTGACTGAACCTGAGGAGCAGTGAAGTCAGGAGCAGTCAGAGGAACGACCCTCTGGTCTGAGCTGAGGTAGAGCTACTAGTGGTTGGCTTTGCTTTTCTGATCTTCAGCTTGAAGCTTGAGCCCCAATATCAGTCACTGGTCTTTTATTTTTTTGTGTGCTACAATTTTAAGTCTTTTTTTGATACTATATTCAAATACGAGAGCAGTTTCTTATGTGTGTTCATGTGAATGCATGGGAGGGGTGCATATGTATATGAGAGTGAGCATGTGTGTGTATGTACAGGTCAGAGGTCATCCTTGAAATAGGTCTCTTCACTGACATCACCAATTATGCTACACTGTTGGCCAGTGAGGCCCCCAAATCCACTTGTCTCTACCCTTCCAGTGCTGGGATTATTAGCATGTGATGGGAGTTTGAACTCACATCTTCACCCTTGCGAGGCAAGCACTTTATTGACTGAGCTATCTTCCCAGTCTAAGAGCAGTTTCTTAAATAGTAGTGAAATGCAGAATCTAAAAACAAATCAATGACATTTTTGTGTTGTTAAAATTCATTACATGTTTGAGATTTCACTAGTCTACCTTGTATTTTGAGTGTATCTTTTTACTTGTGCATTATTCTATTTATTTGTTTATTTAGGTTTTTTAAAGACAGTGTTTCCGTGTAGCCCTGGCTGTCCTGGAACTCACTCTGTAGACCAGATTGACCTCAAACTCAGAGATCTGCCTGCCTCTGCCTCCTGAGTGCTTGGATTAAAGGTGTGCACCACATACATGGCCTGCATTATTTTAAAACATTATGTATTTCACATATTCATTGGCTGAGTCAATTCATCAAAATGATGACACATTTCACCATACAATAATTTTTCTTTTTCTTTTTTCTTTTTTGTTTTTTTCAAGACAGGGTTTCTCAGTAGCTTTGGAGCCTGTCCAGAACTCTCTATACAGACCAGCCTGGCCTGGAACTCACAGAGATCTACCTGCAAACAAAACATTTATACACATAAAATAAACAAATCTTAAAAAAAAGTTTAAAAATAAATTCTGGCAATTCTCTTTAGACACACTGTGATCCTGTGAGAGTTGGGTGACACAGGGGATGACTGCTACACAGGTTATAAACTTTAAAATCCTTATTATGGGTCTGGATAGTATGGGTAAAGGTGCTTGTCATCAAGCCTGACAACCTGAGTTTAAGTTCTAGAACCCACATGATGGAAGAAGATCTGACTCCTGTGCAAGCTATCTTCTGATTTCCACACGTGCACTGTGGCATACACACATGTGACACATATACACATGTGTGAGGTGTATACACATGTGGCCCACATACAATCAATTTATAAAAATTACTATGGTTTTCACAACTGAGGTGTTTGAACCTTGGGGGAATAAGACAGTCAGAAGCAGGCCATATTGAAAGAAAGGCCTTTCATTTGAAGCACCATAGTCCATCAGAACAACCTCAAAGAGACCAGAAGGACAATTCAATAGCTAGACAGAATACTTATAGCTACCTATCAAAACAAGCTCCTGAGTCCATGCTCTGAATTTCTCTTGAACAAAGTGACCTTTTAAATCTTTGTAACACGGTGCATGCTCACACTGTCCAGGATGCCATGCCAATGTGATGTAAATCAATGTCAGGGTCAGACTAAAGCAGCTTGTGAAATTTAGCTATAGTAGTCATTCAAATGAAAAATGGGTATGTAGAGAAAAAAATACAATGGGGGCCTCATTTTAGTATTAGATAACAATTATTGGATTTTTTATTTTTTATTTTTATTTTACATATCAATTATTGGATTTTTATATGAGACAAACACATTTCCTTTTCTAAATTTAGTCATTGCCTTGTTTCTTCTAAAGTAATAATCTCAATTAGACATTCAAGGAACCAGAGAAATTTTAAATGCATCACTGAAGTTCATAGGGCCAGGACAAAACAGAGGCAAGATCTCAATCTGCCTCAAACCAAGGTAAGTCTTCCTCTTAATCATGGTGTATTACCTCCCAATGTTACTAATTATATTCACTAAAAGCAGTAAAGTCAGTGAACTTGATGAAGACTCAACTTTACAAAGTACTTTCAAGAGCAGACAGCAGAACCGGTCAGCAGTCTGGCTCTAAGGATCTTAAGGCACCTAATACAGCATACATCTAAAACATGATAAAAAGGTTTAAGCAATAATAGTAATAACTACCATTTATTGAGCACCTACTTTGTGCCAGGCCTTGTGATAAGTGGTTCTCGTTTACTTTTCACCCTACAACGCAATGCCCATTATTCTGATAACTAACAACATCGAAACCAATGAATCAGAACATTTTTTCCAGTAAACTTGGAAACAAAAACAGAAACAAACAAACAAAAATTTCCATTAACCTGATAAGAAAACCAGTCAGAGGGCTTCAACGACTTTTCCGAAGTCAAACAATAAATGGAAATGAACTCAAGGTGACTCTTCCTATTGTAAACAATGAATCAGTAACAAGTCAAGGGTTTAAACCCATGGCCAAGATAAATACAGGACATCTGGAAACATGTTCACCTGTATGACTTATGCAATTCCATGACCTTCTCTTCAAGTTCCCTGGTCTGATTTGGAGCCACTTTAAAATCGCTGACATAATCCACGCCATGCAGTTCTGGGTCATAGTCTCCCAGTTCAGACTGGATGGTGTAAGAGCCAAGTAGGGCTAAGGTTGCAAAGGAACAGGGTAGCCGTCCAGCAACGATGTCCTGCCGAAGCTGAAGACATAAATAGTATCTACATCCAAAAAACAAAAGATGTGAATACGTCAGTAACAACAAAAGAACACAACACAAACAGATAAAAAGGAAGAAGGGTAAAAGAAAGAAGGAAAGAGGTGAAGGAAACCGACACGAAAATTGTTCATATAGGACAGTGGGCACATAGCTAGTCTTTGTAAAACTGTTTCTCCCTCTTATTTGAAATATGTTCATAAAACAGAAATACTATAACTATGTTGAACAAAGTTGGAAGGGGAAAAGCAGGAAACATCTGAAGGAGGTAAGGAAACTAATATTTTACTGAGTATGCACTCTTAAGTATTATGCGCATATATGTATACCACCAAAAATGAAACAGTTTTCGCAAGTAGAATGATTTTATGCAAAGTAACCTTAGAAAATTCGATAGGCTTTTCGCAACACTTAATCAGATTTTAGGCATTTATCTTATTCCCTCATTTACATTTTCTAATATTTCTATTTTGTATATGGGTGTTCTGCCTGCATATATCTATGCCGTGTGGGTGCTGGGAATTGAAC